>NC_080384.1:39013772-39316802 GCF_014773155.1 Arachis stenosperma
TTTAAAAAAGACATAGGTTAATAACTACATTTTCTTTTTTTTTTTTCATTTTTCGATTTACATTAATGGCTACATTTTGTCTTTTCTTGCAGTTTTGTTTGTAAATAATGAAAAAAATAAATAAATGAGAATGAAAAATATATAAAAATGTTATATTAAATTTAAGAAATTTTTGACAATTAGTATAAGAGATTAAGAAATGAAGAGTAATAAGAGTCTTAATATATATAAGTTGTAGACTTTGAATATTTGTAACTGAAATTTTTTATTATTATTATTATTATTATTATTATTATTATTATAATTTGTAACTGAAATTTTTTATAATTGTAGAAGCAATACTGAACATGTGGAATAACAATTTGAAAGAGAGGAATACGTAAATATAAATTGTGGAAGAAGTACATCACATGTAAAATAGCAATTTATAATTTGATGATGAAATATTGCAATTGATAGTATATAGGGAACAATAATTTTAAATGCACATTAATTTTAGTAGTGACTGTTGGACAGAACCGTTTACAAAAGAGGAATACATAAATTTGTGCTACTTGCAATGAGTTCACAGTTAAAATGTTATTATTTATAACAAATAAATAAGGCTATTAAAAATGATATTGAACAATGAGAAGAGTAAACGGCAAAGTTGAAAATCTTTAGGAAGATATCGGACAAATTTCCCACGTTGGCGGCGGCGAATGGTGACGTTGTCGAGAGGAGAAATGGAGTTTGCCCTGGTTTCTACAATTTATGCAATGCGGCTCCGCCGGAGATGGACATCGCGATGTACAATTTGTTTTGAGGAAAAAACAATGGCTTATGGGACCGGAAGAGGATGGAGGAAATAGGATGGGACCGTAAGAGGATGGAGAAAATAGGGTCTTGGTACGGAGAGGTGCTAAGAGGGTGAGGGTTTGAGAAATGTAATAAGTTCTTTGGTTTTGAGAGCTTTTTGTTGAGTTAAATGTTAATTTGTGCTTTTGTTGTTTTAGAAATAAGGATTGATTTGAAAAAAATTAATTTGTTGGTTTTTATTGTGTTTTTTTAGTTATTTTTTGTGTTTTCTTAATGTGAAAATAAAAGTTGATTTGAGTGGTAGATTTTAAAATTTTGCCAAGTAAGCGTTGATGATTAGAAGAAGAAAAATAACCTAAAAGTAATTAAAAGTAATGTGAATAAACCTATGTTTATATATTAAAAATAGATAGATTGTTCGACCTCGGATATTTGGGTGATTAATAGGAGAAATTTTTCCAAGGAGATTTGTAATTTAAGCATGAAAGTAAGAATGAAACGGAGAGGCACACAACACACTAGTGAAGATAGCCTCTGTTATGTGATGCGTGTATTTGCCTAACTATTGAGGTAGCCCCACATAGAGGAGGAGTATCGAAGAAGAAGCATAGGCTTTGATATAAAAGAAGCATCGCTAGACTAAACCACTCATACCTTTCTCGGCCTTTTGGCTAAGATCAAGTGTAGTATCTGTTCTTATCAGTTTAATATCTGATATGTGGGCCAATGGCTCACACGATATTAAATTTATTTTTTGAGGGGGAGTAGCCACCATAGTAGCTTGCTACTGGTCCTCTCAAGCGTCGCCCATGCCTTACACTGCTGCAAGGGCCTGGCGCACCCCACCAAATCCAGTTTAAACATTTACGCCTCTGGCTGTGAGCCAATGAGTGGCATTTATGGTTAAGAGCCACAAATCTAGTTCTCCGAGGCTTCTTCCTGAAAGAACACAGCTGATGAGTGACCAATGAATTAACAGGGGGGGAATACTTTTATGGTTTTTCTGTTTAATGGTTCAACAAAAAATGGTTTAGTAAGGTTTTGATGCAATGCTTCCAATTGAAACTAAACAGAAGAAGGAGGAGCTGGGTTGGTCAAAGAGCAAGCTCATCTTCTCGAACCTTCGGATGGCAAAGAAAAGAAGAAACGCCGAGGCATGGCACAAGGACAAAGAAGTGCATACCAGATGTTCCTGAAGCAAGAATGCACTCTGTTGAAAAGTTGTAACTCGACCTCAACCGGAAAGGGTATTCTCCACACGGCTATCGATTCGTGGAGGAATGTCTCCGCTTGAGAAACAGGTACATAACATAACATTGAAATTCAACACATGTCTCAACCTTTCTCATTGCTATTCATGCAGCCATATGTGGATGAATTCAAGAACAACCAGGACAAGTTCAAGAAAGGAATGATTATTGATGACAATGAAGAGCACAAAATAATGCAAAATGAGAAGGAAGAGAAGAACATGGCTCCTATTAGTGTGTGTAATAGTGAGTACTACCAAGTAACTTCACAACCTGAGCCAGATAACAATAACCACACTACTCTCAACAACAATGCAGCAATAGGCTTAGCTTTTAATGTGACTGAAAAGTTTCTCGAGGATTCCGTGTTACTATTTGGCTTATAGATTGTTCAATGGATTTGCCGATCATGGAACCAAAGTAACTTATAGATGATCTTTTTGCTCTGAGGGAAGCCAAGGAAGGAACTAACTATGCATCAGAATCAGATAACAAACATCTTTATTCTTTAACTTCTTTTTTATGAATTGTAGGGTTTGATAACAAACAAAACACATTTTTAACATCTTCATTTGAGTAGGTGTCTTAGTATTAGTATATTCCATCACCGACTAGTTCTACAACCAAGTTTCTGGGGTTGCCGTTGCCACCATTCTTTGAGGATTCATATAGTTCCAGGAGCATTCCAAGGAACCATTAACCAAGAATCTGGCAAGGTAACCGATAAAATATTTTGGAGATTACAATCTTTGAACTTAGATTATGTATATATATATGGCAAAGTGATTCTAACATCAATGGTGGGAATTGAACTTAAATTCTTGTGGTACAATATTTATTAACTGTGCCAAATTGATCTTGAATTCTAAGGCCAAGTTGTTTTCTACAAGGCTCCACCACTAATGGTGAAGACTGTTGACATCTGAAGAATCAAAAGGTGACATGCTGAGTGGAAGAGAGAAGAGATTGGCTGGTTGGTGTGGCAACAGTTGATCCAATTGATGATTTCCTCTTGAATTCCTTCCTTGGCCTTCCAACTGAGTGCCTTGCTGACCTGAGTACTGTGATCTCCATTTCTGCCTCATCTTAAAGAAGAGATATACACCATATGAATAATCACATAGCATCATTGAATGTAAACTCTACTTACTACCTTGCCCCTAACAATGATATGGTAACCTCATTTGCTGAATGAACTTCTTCACCATCTTCACCATAAATTAGTGTAGAATGTTGTTGGTGTGAATAAAATGCCGGCAACCTTGGCCGAGGCAATGGTTTATCATCATCCAACATACGAACTACAGATGACATGTTAGGCCTATGTTCTGGCCTCTCTTGCACACATAACAGCCCTATCTGAATACATCTCAATACTTCATCTTCATTCACCGAATCACACAGTGATTCATCTACCAGCTCCAAAGTCCTCTCCTCATTCCATAGCTCCCATGCCTGAAAAGATGTCAAAATTATTATTTTCTAATTTTGGACCTATATGAGCTAAAATAATAGCTACTACTAACACAAAAACACTTACAAATCCCAGAAGGTTAAGACTTTGGTCTGGGACACAGAACTCTCTTGTCTTCCTCCCACTGACTACCTCAAGCACGATTACACCAAAGGCGAACACATCAGATTTCATTGAGAAAGATCCACGAACTGCATACTCGGGCGAAATATAACCACTGCATTGTTGCGTGTATCTCACATAAGAATCATGATACATGACAGAAAAAATGTTACAGTTCTAAGTATGAACAATACTCTAGCCTACTTACTGAGTTCCCACCACTCTTCCAGTCTTGTCTTCAGTCTGATCACTTGCAAATGTCCTAGCAAGACCGAAGTCTGATATTTTTGCATTCATGCCTTCGTCAAGAAGAATATTACTAGTTTTTAGATCTCTATGAATGACTCTTAGCCTAGAGTCCTGATGCAGATAGACTAGGCCTCGAGCTGTGCCACTAATAATGTGAAAGCGCTTAGTCCAATCTAATAATTTTCTTCTAGCATCATCTATCATGTTGAGAAAGTAAAATGTTAAAATGATTATCTACTAGTTAGTACCTCAGAGAAAGAAGCATAAATTCAAGACAATTAAGAAATGAACCAAAAATAAAGTAGTCCAAACTCCTGTTGGGCATGAGCTCATAAATCAAAAGTTTCTCTTCTTGCTGAATGCAACAACCAAGAAGCTTTACGAGGTTGCGATGCTGAAGTTCTGCAATTAGCTGAACTTCCGTTTTGAACTCTTGCAGTCCTTGGTCGGAGTTCTTGCAAAGTCTCTTGACTGCAATCTCTGTCCCGTTTGCAAGTACACCCTGATGATGACAAAATAGTATGTGGAATACTGAAGTATATAATACCACAGTGAGCATGTCAAGTTATTTTAGTACCTTGTAAACTGGTCCATATCCTCCTCTTCCCAATTCATTACTGCTAGAAAATTGATCAGTAGCATAAACTATAGTTGATAAATCAAATGTTGGAAGGTCCGCGTCTTCCTTTTCCATTTTGCGAACATGTTGTTTCAACCAAAATATATCTAGCAAAATGAGTGATACGAGAGAGAAATTAATTTAAAGTTCTGGAGTTTAACAATGTTGATGTAAAGAACCACCAGCCTTTCAATATTGCAGAGTTATATTTCTTCCAAATATTGGTGTAGTAGTAGAATTCACATGTAGAATATTACGTATTCACCTGGATCCTCAAGTTTTTTTCTCCATAGAAATAATTTCAGTCCAAGTATTATGATCGTGATGAACAATATAGAGCCAACAATGATGCCTTCTAGCTTCCTCTTGCTGGAATAATTTTTCTTCTTATCATCTGAGATATCAAAATTTAAGAGCATTGTTCCTTAATTCGTTACATTATCTATTTTGAAATTATAATGCAGGTAATCAAATACAATAATACGTAACGGAGAAAAGCATACCTATTCGAATATAGAAGTCTTGTGTCCCTTGTCTAATGTCAATAAGATCATGGAACCAGATCAAACAACCGCTTCCTCCATCACGGATATCCAAATTGGAATATGCCGTACAAGAACAATTCTTCAGACAGAATTCCTTGCATTCCAGCAGGTTCATGGTCCTGTTATACCAAGAAGCAGACGTGTCCGGCAACACTATGCCGGTGACCTTCTTGAATCCATCTCTGCTGCAACTTAAAGGAGTGATCCTAACACAACCATCAGACCAATCAGATTCCTTCCATTTTGCAGGATATTTTGGTGCGAATCCTTCAAGGCATGAACAGACAGGAGTAGGAGTAGTACTGCAAATAGAATTTGCACCACACAGAGCATACTTGTCACATTCAGCCTCCGGTATAGAAATAAGGGTCTCCCAGCCTCTGGTTTGTATTGACCAATGCAAAACCTGAATACCACCCCAAGGGTACACTACACCTCTAATATATTTGGATGTATTTTCTGGTCTGAACCTAACAAACACCTCTTTTTCATTGAAAACAAATTGTGATGAGAATTGGCTATAGCGCAAATAAAGTGTAGCTCCAGAAAACATTAGCCCATTCCATGGCCCTACTCTAATTGCTGTGGCATTTCCATTCATTAGAACTATTTGTGGATCGCCTCGAAGGTCTATTCTAAATGTGTAGTGTCCGCGGCCGGGATCATCTGTACTTTTTGAAGATGATAGAGTCCTCTCTAGACTTGTCCCAAGATCCCATCCCAGCTTCATTCCGGGCACGAATGTATCACAAGGATAATCAAAGCTCTGCCACAGAAAGTGGTCACCATTATGACCATCTTTGACAACAAGATTTCCTGATTCCAAGAGCTGTGCAATCGGATTCCGTTTGTCTCCTGCTTTGCTTGACATGTTGGAGGACCATACAAGGCTGCCGTTGGTGCTGCCATCAATAAGGACAACAAGTCCTTCGCCGGTGAGTTTTAGAACTCCGGAGGTGTTGTTGAGCGGTTTTTCTCTATTAGCCACCCAGACCACTACCTGAGGGGATATGTTATGGTACCAGATTCCTAAGTATCGGCCCTTTGAATTTCCAGGGCTGAAGAAGCCAAGTTCAAAGGTTCCTCCACTCGAAATTAATGTCTCTCCATCAGTGATGGATTGAACAGGAGTTATATTGTCCAGTGAAGTAGAGTTTCTTAATATAAATGAGAATAGAATGGACCAAAACCATAGATCTTTCTTGTTTTGCATTATTTTTGTGATGTACAACTTGTAGAACTTTAATACAAGGAAAGATTTGATTTCCCTTTGTTGGTCTTTTAAACATTAAAACATTTTTATAAGTAAACAACAGGGAAACATGGTTGGACCTACTCACAAGTAAGAGGGGTCATTGCAGATTGATAATCTGATATTTGTAAAAGAATAAAACCGAAATCAATAAAAATCAGCTAATATGAATTTTGGACGTGTGATTTTTAGATTTCAGATTTATAATCTTTTTAATTTTCGAATGTACAAAACTTTTGTTACTAGAGTTATTTCTATTAGTTTGCTAACAAAATCGAATACTAATCATTTTTTTAAGATCCCGCTAGGGAGGCAATGGACTATTTTTACAATGTGTACAACATCTTTCCAAAAACTTAAACTGATTTTGGGATTCACCAAAAATCGAACTCTTGACCTTTCATATCTAGCGTTCTAATACCATGTCATGATAACACTCATCCCAAAAGTTTCAACTAATGAAAAAGGTAATACTAATTGTTATATCTCTAATACTCCATAAACCTAATATTCTATTGGCTCCAAATACTTTCCTTTTTTTAAATTTCATTTAATACTAGAATAATAAAAGAAATTAGGGTTTAGCCATCTTGTATTTTTTGGACAGATATTTATGTTACTAACTAGAAAAGTTTTTATTAAAAAAATATAAAATTTTAGTTTTTCATTGCATTTATGATACATTTATTAAGATAATTTTTTTTAAAAAATGTTATTTGTACACCAAAATCAGCCATTAAAATCAGCCACCAATATATTTGTGTATAAATACATATGTAGTTTGAAGTAGAGAGATGAGAGAGAGAGAGAGAATAGAGAGAGCTGGGGTGGGAAACACAGTGAGGGGTAGTTTTAGGAATCCGATCAAAGACCCTAGAGTTTGGAATCGAGAAGAGTATCATCGATTGGAGACGGAGTCCTTTTCGATCTTCTTGGATAACATTCCAGAAGACATTTCTAAAAGAGAACTGTTCGAATTGTTCAGCTGGACTGGACGCATAAACGACATATACCTATCTCGAAAACAAAAGAATGGTAGTTTGTACATCTTTGCGTTCGTAAGGTACACTACGAGGGGAGGAGCTTTGAAGGCCATAACAGAGATGAATCGTATGAGGTTGAGAGGTAAGGTTGTGTTTGTTGGTGAGGCAAGATACAGGAGAATGTCAATTGCTAATGGCACGAACAAGATACAGGCAGAAGGTATCATTCAAAAAGAAAGTGTCGGCCAGCCACAAAAGGAGCATAAGGATGATCCGGCCGTCCCAGCTAGCAGTTCTAAGAATGTGGGAAAAGATAAGAAGATCCTGGATCAACATGGGAATGGTTTAACAAAGAATCTAGAAGTGGCTGTGGCGAAAGAAAATTTGAACTGGTTGCAGAAAAGTCTAGTCGGTGGAACAACAACAGCCATAGACTTTAGGTCTTTACAAGATATGGTTGCTAAGAACTTTCCGTAGGTCACTCAGGTACGAGAATTGGGAGCTTATAAGGCACTGCTGACGTTCGACAATCTTTTGAATGCTGAAGAGACATACACGTTCAAAATGAATAGCCTTCTGAAATTTTTTCATAACGTATGGAGATGGGATGAATCAGAGAAAAGTGAATCTCGAAGAGTCTGGCTAGAGTGCTTCGGGGTCCCACTACATATTTGGACAGTGGATACATTCAAAAAGATCGGTGGCCAATGGGGAGAGGTGGTGGGGTGTGATAAAGGAACGGAATCGTGCGCCTCCTTTAGTGTCGGCCGCGTACTAATTGACACTTGTGTTATGGGTGTGATTAATGAATGGGTGCATATCACTGTCGGTACCAGTGGATTCGACGTCTTAGTAAAAGAGGTGGGACAAGAAGTTTACAGCTCGCAATATGCTTCGGAAAAAAGGACGGAGAAAGACATAGCTTGCATTCCCCAAAATAACGAAGCGTGTAGACTTCCTAAGGCTGGTGCTACAATGCCGGCTGTTTCTACAAGGTTGATAGACTACAAAGACCAGGCAGTGGCAGCAATTACAGAAAGGGTAGGACAGGAGGTTGAAGATGAGGATAGAGTGGTAATTTCAGAGGCAATTTTAAACGAATGGAATTATGACCACTTAAAACTCAATCAAATAATTCCGGTAACGAATCAGCAAATTTATGGTCATATTGATGGCGGGGCAGATTTTGTGGGATTGGAAGGTAATTATGAAACAGATTCGGAGCTCACAATTCCGTGGAGCTATCCATGTGTTCATAATGGGCTGCGGAGAGATAAACCCAATGGTACATGTGTGAGACTTCCTGAACGGGCCATCAATGCCAATAAAAACAAACAATGCGTGCTGGGCCAAGGTGGGCCGTATCTAATTACACAAGAAAAGTGTGACACCGGTGCATGCTGGCATGGGCTGGACCATGATGCCTTGGGTCGGGTCAGGGTCAGCCTGATCCAAGGGATGAGATCTGATGCAGGCGCTCCTTCTGCGCCGTCAGGGAGACCGAGTGTAGTGGAGATCTACGGAAGCGAGCCTGGGAAAGGAGAAGCAGGACATTGCAGAGCCATTGACGCTACAGGCGATGAAGCACAACGCCAAGTGTGTGGGTCGGTTGAGGTCGACTCAGAGCAGTGCGGTTGCCTCATGCGCGATGAAGAAGAAGCTTGCGCCGACCCCATCGGTGGAAAGAGCTTGCGGCGGAGGCTGACTGATGGTGATGTAACCATCACGCTCCCTGGCTGTGTGACGAGCATGGGGGGCGCTGCTGGAGAAAGGCAGGTTGCAGGGGTATCGGGTTCGGTGATGATAAGGGGTTGCAGGTTGGAAAACCGGGTTGGAAGGGTCGAAGGAGCTGTGACGCTGTTAGAGGAAGTTCAAGGGACCAAGGACAGGGACATACACAGTAATGAAGCTTATTATCAAGCAATTGGTGGTGGTTGTGCAGATTTAACGGAGGCAGGCCTAGGGATTGAATCGGTCTGTGCTAGGAATTCTCCGGTGCAGAACGTGGCGGAAGGACATGGTGATAGAGGCAACGATGAAAGGGAACAAAGACAGGCCAACGAAGATGAAGATAGTAGCAATGAGTATGTTAACCTGGATGAACAAATGCTGGAAAACCAAAAGACATGGGAGCTAGCGAAAGAATCTGGAGCAATGCTGCTCAATGAAGATGATGACATCATGAGGATCCTCCAAGAACAGAATGAAGAGATTGCTAGAAAAAGGAGACTGGCAAAACAGAAGGCTAAAGCCAGACGGAGTAGACCCAAAAATCTCAAAAAGGTGTGTAATAATAATGTAAAATGATTATTAGCTCATGGAATATTAGGGGGTTAAGGGGTGATGGGAAGTTAAGGATAGTGAAAGAACTTAAGAGGAAGCATAGGCTGGATATGTTAGGGTTGGTCGAGACTAAACGACAGTTAATAACAAGGTTTGATGTTGTGAAAATATGGGGGAACGGATGTGTGGGATGGGAGTATGTGGAGTCTGTTGGTGCATCTGGCGGGTTGTTATTAATGTGGGATGATGGCTTCTTTAAAATGAGAAATTGCTATAAAAGTGAGCGATGGCTATGTGTTGAAGGGGTCCTGGCAGAGAATACTCTTAACTGTACTTTTTTCTTGGTTTATGGTGCTCACAATAGAGATGAAAAACTTGTTGTGTGGGAGGAGCTGAGTTATATGGCTGGTTTATACCCAGGCGCTTGCTGTTTTTGGAGACTTTAACGAGATTGGACAGGTGGAAGAAAGGCGAGGATTAGAAAGCTTACCTTTGTCGGCACACGACTACAAGAATTGGATACATGACATGGGGTTGGTGGACCTACCGATCTCTGACCGTAAGTTTACATGGTTCAGGGGACAGTCATGCAGCCGTATTGACAGAGCTTTGGTTAGCTTGGAATGGCTTGAGGCATTTCCGGAGACTCGCTTGAGAGGTGGTCCTCGTGGTTTGTCAAATCATTGCCCTATCATAGTGGAAGGGAAGAGGCTGAGAGACGGTCCGAGGCCATTTAGAAGTCTAGATTCGTGGTTTACTCATGAAGGTTTTTTAAGGATGGTCAAGGAGGAATGGAGAGGGTTAGGAGAGATACCATTCACCGATAAACTAAGGGCGTTGAAGGCTCCTTTGGGGAGATGGCATAGAGAAAATTTTGGTGATATGGACAAGAAAATTTTGAGGTTTGAGGAAGAGATCCAGAAGATTGATGACATGGTCGGCAATGGGAGCTATGATGGGACAGTGGAAGCAAGACGGAAGGCGCTAGTTAAGTGTTGTGAGAAATGGTATGTGAGGAAAGAACTACATTGGAAGCAGATGTCAAGGTCGAGGCAAGCGAGGGACATGGATAAAAATACGAGGTACTTCCACAACTTAGCTTCTGCCAGGCGGAGAAATAACAGGATTGATACTTTACTTATTAATGGAAGACTGATAAGGAATCAAGGTAGAATTAAGCTTGCCATCAGGGAGTTTTATAAAGAATTATATCAGCAAGAGAGGTCTCCTGAGGTGGGATTCAGAGATGGTATGGTGGAAAGGATAAGTGAGGAGGATTCTATTGCTTTAGAGATGCTACCGTCACCTGAGGAGGTTAAAGAGGCAGTGTGGGATTGTGAATCGTCTAAGGCTCCAGGATGTGACGGTTACAACATGAATTTTATAAAGAAGTGTTGGTCTGATATAGGTTCGGATTTCACGACAGCGGTACTGGCCTTTTTCCAATCTTCAAGGTTGCCGCATGATGCTAATGTTACGTGGGTGGCGTTGGCCCCCAAGTTTACTGGTGCGAAGGAAATCAAAGATCTGCGTCCGATTAGTATGGTGGGGTGTGTATACAAGGTAATTTCGAAGATGCTGGTTCGGAGGATGAGATGTGTTATGCCAGGTTTAGTAGGTGAGACACAGAGTGCTTTTGTTAAGGGTCGGAAGATTCATGACGGGGCTTTGATCGCATGTGAAACGGTTCAATGGATCAAACAGAGAAAGAAGGAAGCGGCAGTAATAAAGCTTGATTTCCAGAAAGCATATGACAGAGTCAAATGGAGTTTTGTAGACCTTGTATTACAGAAGATGGGATTTGGTCGAAGATGGAGGGGGTGGGTTATGGAGTGTGTGAGCACGTCCTCTATGTCAGTCCTGATAAATGGCTCGCCATCCAAGCCATTCAAAATGGAAAGGGGCCTGCGGCAAGGGGATCCTCTGTCCCCTTTTCTCTTCGTACTTGTTGTTGATGTCCTACATAGGATGATTGGAGAGGCTGTGAGAAACGGTCGCATATCGCCGTTGTTGGTTGGAAGAGATCATGTTGAACTGTCGCATCTACAGTTTGCAGATGATACTGTCTTATTCTGCCCTCCTGAGGAAGAGACAATCAAGAACTACAAAAGATTGCTTCGATGCTTTCAGTTGATGTCAGGTCTAAGTATCAACTTTGATAAATCAAGCTTGATCCCTGTGAACTGTGATGAGCAGTGGGTACAACGTATGTGCAGAGTGTTGGGCTGCAAGCAAGCCAATCTACCAGTTAAATATCTAGGTATCTCGCTAGGAGCAAACCCAAGGTTGGTTAAGACGTGGAGGCCTATAATAGACAAGGTGGAGGAGAAGCTTAGCCTCTGGAAGGCCAAGATCCTCAATAAGGCCGGTAAGTTGGTACTTATTAAAGCTGTGTTAAATAGTCTGCCGGTTTATTATCTGAGCCTGTATAAGATGCCAAAGGCTGTTGCAGAGAAATTAATTTCCTTACAGAGGAGATTTCTATGGAGTAAAGAGGATGGAAAGAGTGGTATGGCATTGGTTAAATGGGAAGTGGTTCAGACTCCCAAAAAGCTGGGGGGATTGGGGGTTGGGGATGCCATGATTCGAAATTCAGCCCTTCTGTTTAAATGGTGGTGGAGGTTCTCTAGGGAGGAGTGTCCGTTGTGGAAGAAGGTAGTCTGTTCCTGTAACAACCTGAATCCAAATGAGCTCCTATCATCCCAAGAGCTACCTATCCGAGGAGGCCCGTGGAAGGATATTTGTCAGCTACAGTTTAAGAATCAAGAAGTAAGGCAGAAGATGATTACGGGGTTGTCTATGGAGGTGGGTGACGGAAGACGAACTCGGTTTTGGGAGGATGTCTGGATTCAGGGAGGTTCTTTGAAAGACCGCTTTCCAAGGCTCTTCTCAGTTTCAAACCAAACAGGGTCAATGATAGGGGATTGTGGGTTTTGGGATGGGTTAGCTTGGATTTGGAATTTTCAGTGGAGGAGAGAATTATTCCAGTGGGAGTTGGATTTAGTGAACCAGCTTCACCACACTCTGAGGCTGGTTAAACTTGAGCCTGAAAGAGAGGATAGAGTTGTATGGAAGTATGATAAACAAGGAATTTTTTCTACTAACTCATTTGTGCATGTGTTGCAGGTGGAAATAGCCCCGGAGGATATATCAAGCTACAGTTTTACAAGGACCCTTTGGAAAGGCCTTGTCCCACCCAGAGTAGAGTTGTTTGTCTGGTTTGTCCTGATTGACAGAGTCAACACCAAGGAGAGGCTGAGTCGATTTGGAGTCATTCACCAAGGAGATACGTTATGTGTTTTATGTAACAATAGTGTTGAATATGGCCACCATATGTTTCTTGGCTGCAGCTTTTCTTGGCAGGTATGGTGTGCTTGGTTATCATATGTTGGAATGCAATGGGTGTGTCCAGGTGCAGTAAATGAGCACTTTCAAAGTTGGACTGAGAACTCAAAAACAAAACAAGAGTGCAAGAGATGGATGGTGTGCTTTTGTGCGATCATTTGGAACATATGGCTGGAACGCAACCGGAGGATTTTTCAGAACAAAGGGAAAGGGGTTGAGGAGATTATCAACTTGTCTTTTCTGAACTACAAGGAGTGGTTAGGTGCTGACCCCTTTTGTTGTTGATGGCAATGCCGGAGATGACAAAGGGATTACTATGTTTGCTTTGTACTGGTTTTTTCTTTTGTTTTGCTTCTTCCTTGCTACACTCCTTGCTCCACTTGTTGTGTTGAGCTTCTCATTCAAAAAAAAAAAAAAAAATACATATGTAGTTTAATTTTTTTTCAAAAAGTATTTGTATTCCAACATGTATTTACACTGGTTGCTGACTTTAGTGGCTGATTTTAGTATACATGTAGCATAACCCATCATTTTTACTAATGATAATCTTAATATAATAACACCGGAACAAATGTAAACTTTCACTATGCACATCTCAATTTCAAACAGGGTATTTGACTCTAAGATGAATGCCGCAGCAGCAGTTTTAGTTCAACGTAGATAAGACTAAGAGTCTAAATCTCTCTTTCGAAACAGTCATCAACAGATTTGGCAATTCCATCAAACGGCAGATCAAATAGGGAAACAGAAAGAGATATTCAGCAACAATTGGCTAGGCGGCTGCATAATGATTAATAAATTGGATTTTTTCAGAGCTAACATTGAATGTGCAATTAAAGACTTGACCAACGAGCATTCATGGTATGGGTTCCATTCTGTTTTTTTTTTCTTTCTCAACTCAACTTTCTTCTCATTTTATGAAACAACAATATTAATATATTATATCTCTACGATTTTATGCTACATCATGCTAACTGCATTTCTTTGGTAAGTTTGGAACCATTAATATAATTATCAGATTAGGCTACATACATTACATTATTTGAGTGCATTTCTTCTATGGACCTGCGTTAACACTGAATATTTGTATATCAGACAACCTATTTAAAAGCTTAAATTGCTAAATAAAACACATAAATAATTATATATATCTAATATTTATAAAAATTTAGTATTTTCTAATAGTTTGTAATCACTGAAAAGTAAGAGAAAAAAAGATGACATATGATGAGTCACACATCACTTATCTTCTTATAGTCAAAGAAAACATCAGTTTTCAAGTGATTGTCCAACTAAATTTCTATAATTGCCATTTAATTATTTTTTACTGTATTTTTATCCGCTTCTAGCAAACTGATACTGACTCTGGGACCCCAATGATTAATCAACAGTTAATTTTTGCTTCCATTGCACTTTGCACTTATCCGATGTTAGTATAAGTATGGTACAGTCTGAATTATAACCATGTGATCATTTAAATCAGAAACGACCTTTTCGGGCAAAGAGACAAACTTATCTTTCTTTTGTCTTCTTAACTTTACTTTTTTATTATAGCATTCAGCTACGGAAGCATAACGTATTATATTTGCGATAGTACTAGATTTGAGAGCATTAGTTTATATATATTTAGTAACATTCTTAGCAGAAACCCTAATTAAACTAACATGCATACTTTTTATAAAATTCATCCTTACCAGTTGTCGCCGTTGACCTGAAATTTAACATTCCATAAGATAAGCACAACACCGTTGCTTAAGATATAAAGTTCCAATATTAATTAATAATTATCATTAAGAATATAGCACGATGGCTGCTCAAATATTATACTGCTAACATGTGGATGCCAAAGTATCGGTATAAAAAATTCAAAATATTGATGCAAAGTTGAAAACCGTGGAAGCAGAGCCGTTGAGGCGATTAGGCGAATGATGTCAGCCATTATTTGGTCTTCCTTCCAAGGTCTTTTCTCTGCGTGGAACAAGTCTATACTAAAGGAATAAAACACATCTTGAAATGATATTTCGGAAGCTCTCTGAATCAATTCATCAAACAGATCGTGAACATTCCGGTGATCAAGCAGTTTCACAAACTCATTGCTCAGACCGAGGATCTTCGATTCCTCATTTATCTCTTTAAAAGCCTTGGAGAGTGAAGAACACTCATCATATCAACCGTTATTAGCACAACTAGCATGCAGTTGCATATTGTTATGAGTTATGACTCCACTCCTAAGTTAGTTAGAATGACTACCACGCTGGCAATTCTGTTATGACAAAGCTCTAACTGCTTCTGGTAGTCTCTTGCAGAGAAATTTATATACAAAACACCAAAGACTACGCTATAAGATATGTGAATCAATACGAAAATAAAAATTTTATACACTGATCACACACAAATTCTCATTTGACCAGGAATAAAAGTGAAACTGGCAAAATCAAAACAGGCTGCCTATCTTGCCCCTAACGATGAAATGGTAACCTCATTTGCTGAAACTTCATCATCTCTTCCCAGAGATTCTTCATGGTGCGAGTAAACGCCGGCAGCCTCGGCTCAGGCAACGGTTTATCATCTTCCAGCATACGAACTACAGATGACATGTTAGGCCTATCTTCGGGTCTCCCTTGAACACATAAAAGCCCTATCTGTATGCATCTTAATGCTTCAACTTCAATGACCGAATCGCGCACTGATTCATCCACTAGCTCCAAAGGCCTCTCCTCATTCCAGAGCTCCCATGCCTTAAAGAGTCAAAATTATTATTGGCTGATGTTCGGTTTATGCGAATTACTGTGAAGTGTGAAACTTTATCCTTATTCTATGGTATTACTTACATGTCCAAGAAGGTAGAGACGTTGGTGAGGGTCGCAAAACTCTCTGTTCTTCTTCCCACTGACTATCTCAAGCACAATTACGCCAAAGGCGAACACATCAGATTTCGTTGAGAAGGATCCGTGCACTGCATATTCAGGAGAAATATAGCCACTGCATTGCATTCAGTGCATCACATAAGAATTCCGATGGAAAAAATGTTGCAACTTGAACTAGTAAACAATATTTTAGCCTACTAACTAAGTTCCCATCACTCTTTTTGTTGTGGCCTCAGATTGATCTCCGGCAAATGTCCTAGCAAGACCAAAGTCTGATATTTTCGCGTTCATGTCTTTGTCAAGAAGGATATTGCTAGCTTTTAGATCTCTGTGTATAACTCTTAGCCTAGAATCATGATGTAAATAAACTAGTCCTCGAGCTGTCCCGCCAATAATTTGAAAGCGCTTTCCCCAATCTAATCATTTTCTTCTAGAATCATCTGCCATGTTGATAATATTCAAAGTCAACATGAGATCTAATAAAAAATGCCACTTAGCTCTATAGCATTAAAAATGTAAGATCTACTCACTATCTTGCCCCTAACAATGATATGGTAACCTCATTTGCTGAAACTCCATCATCTCTTCCCATAGATTCTTCCTGGTGTGAGTAAAATGCCGGAAGCCTCGGCTTGCGCAATGGTTTATCATCTTCCAGCATACGAACTACAGATGACATGTTAGGCCTATCTTCGGGTCTCCCTTGAACACATAACAGCCCTATGTGTATGCATCTCAATGCTTCAACTTCAATCACCGAATCGCGCACCGATTCATCTACCAGTTCCAAGGGCCTCTCCTCATTCCAGAGCTCCCATGCCTTTAAAGATGTCAAAATTATATTGGCTGAATTTCGGTTTATGTGAACTACTATCAAGTTTGAAACTTTATCCTTATTATTTGGTATTACTTACATGTCCAAGAAGGTTAAGACTCTGGTGAGGGACACAAAACTCTCTGTTCTTCTTGCCACTTACTATCTCAAGCACAATTACACCAAAAGCGAACACATCAGATTTCATTGAGAAGGATCCACGCACCGCATACTCTGGAGAAATATAACCACTGCATTGCATTTAGTACATCACATGAGAATCGCAAAAGGAATATGTTACAGCTTGAAACAGTAAACAATATTTTAGCCTACTAAGTTCCCATCACTCTTTTTGTTCTGGCCTCAGTTTGATCTCCGGCAAATGTCCTAGCAAGACCAAAGTCTGATATTTTCGCGTTCATGTCTTTATCAAGAAGTATATTGCTAGTTTTTAGATCTCTATGAATCACTCTTAGCCTAGAATCTTGATGTAAATAAACTAGGCCTCGAGCTGTTCCGCCAATAATTTGAAAGCGCTTTGCCCAATCTAATAATTTTCTTCTAGAATCATCTGCCATGTTGAAAATATTTGAAGTTAACATGACATCTAATCGATGATAAATATGAAAGAGAACGATAATTCAAGATGGTTTAAGGAATGAACCAAAAATAAAGGTGTCCAAACTCCTATTGGGCACGAGCTCATAAATCAAGAGTTTTTCTTTTCGTTGAATGCAACAGCCAAGAAGCTTTACAAGGTTGCGATGCTGAAGTTTTGCAATTAACTGAACTTCATTTTTAAACTCATCCAGTCCTTGTTCAGAGTCAATGGAAAGCCTCTTCACAGCAATCTCTGTCCCATTTTCAAGTGTACCCTGATAACAACGGTCAGGACAACACAATATGTGGAGAATAATAACCGCCAAAATATTCATATCAATTACCTTGTATACAGATCCAAATCCACCTTCTCCCAATTTGTTTTCACTAGAGAAGTAATTAGTGGCATAAACTATGGTTGATAAATCAAACATTGGAAGATCCATGTCATCCTTTTCCCTTTCGTGAGCCCGTTGCTTCCACCAAAATATTTCTATAGAAATGGGAATGATTAGCAAATAGCTATTTATGAGAATGTCAAGAAATTCATGTTGATTTATTAATGCCCACTGGCTTGATTTGTTAACTTTGAAAAAAAGAATAAAAATTCTTCAAGCAAAAGATTTCAAGACTAATGGGACTGCAAAATTATAGTTCTTCCAAATATCACTGCAAAATAGAAGTAGTCACATGTTAATATCATGAACTCACCTGGCTCCTCAAGTTTCTTTCTCCATAGACATAGAACCAGTCCAAACATCATGCTCATAAAGAACAAAATGGAGCCAACAATCATGCCTACAAGCTTTTTCTTGTTTGACTCATCACCTGAGGTAACAAGGTTCAAGACCATTGTTCTTTAATTCTTTCATTACATTGATGTATTGCGAAAATATAATGTAGTAAATCATAAATCAATAAGAACTTAAGAAGACAAAATGAACTAAATGAAAAAAAAAAAAAACCTTAAAGGGGTACCTAGCTCTGACATAGGTAGTCGAATATAAAGATCTTGTCCTCCTTGTCTCATATCAATCAAATCATGAAACCAAAGTATGCAACCACTTCCTCCGCCACGGACATCCAAATTGGAATATGCCGTACAGGAACAATTTTTCCTACACAAGTCCTCACATTCCTGCAGGTTCATGGTCATGTTATGCCAAGAGGTAGATGTGTCAGGCAACACCACACCTGAGTGCTTCTTGAAACCATCTTTGCTGCAACTTAATGGAGTGATCCTAACACAACCATCAGACCAATACATGTCCTTCCACTTTCTTGAGTATTTTGGAACAAATCCTTCTAGGCATGTGCAGATTGGAGCCGGAGTGACTCTACAAACAGAATTTGCGCCACAGTGTGCATATTTGTCACATTCACCTTCTGGTAAAGAAAGAAGTGTCTCCCAGCTACTGGTTTGTCTTGACCAATGCAGAAGCTGCACACCACCCCAAGGGGTCACCACACTTCTAATAACACTATATGCATGCAAAGGTTGGAGTTTACAAATTAGCTCCTTATCAATGAAATCATAATCAGTTGGCAGTAATTTACTATAGCGCAAATAAATGGTAGCTCCTGAAAACATAAGTCCATTCCAGGGTCCTACTCTGACCATTATAACCGTTCCATTCGTTAGAACCGCTTGTGGATAGCCTCTGGGGTCTATTCTGAATTTGAAGTCTCCATGGCCGGGATCATCAGCACTTCTCGAAGATGTTAAGGTTCTCTCTATCCCTGTCACTGGATCCCAACCTATCTTTGATCCTGGTAAGAAAGTATCACCAAGAAAATCAAAACTCTGCCACAAGAAGTGCTCCCCATTATGGCCATCTTTGACAACAAGATTTCCTGAGACCAGGAGCTGTGCAACCGGATTCTCCGCTTTGCTAGACATGGTGGAAGACCACACAGTGCTGTTGCTGGTGCCATTAACAAGGAGAACAAGTCCTTGATGGGTTACTTTTAAAACTCCAGAGGTATCATTGAGTGCAGTTTCTCTGTTGGCAACCCACACAACTGTTAAAGGGGACATATTATGGTACCAGATACCTACGTATCGGCCCTTTGAGTTTCCAGGACTGAAGAAACCAAGTTCAAAGATTCCTTCATGTGAAATCAATGTCTCTCCATCGCTGAGGGATTGAAAAACGGTTATATTGTCAAGTGAGGTGGAGGTTCTTAATATAAGTGAGAATAGAAAGGACCAAGACCACAGCATCTTCAACTTTTCCATGTTTTTTTTAATGATGAACAACTTGTTTTCACTAAAATACAAGAAAAAATAGTAAAAGAACTGATTTTAGTGGGTTAGTGTTTAAGCATAAAAACATGTTTTATAGAAAAATAGGAGTTTGCAAGAGAAAAGAACTAACATAAAATCTTGTTTAAGTCTGAATAATAATAAAAAATGTTGTGGAATAAAACAAAAGTAGGCAAAATGTGTGATGGTATGAGGGCGGAAAGAAAGTAGGTAAAAACTTAAAAAAAGAAACGAAAAGGCAAATTTTTCCGCTAAAGAGCTTTCACCGTACAAAGAAAATATTTAATAATTCTATCTTGCATCGTACCCAAGAAGAAGCACAGAAAGATACAAACTAAGTTTGGGACGGCAATGGAGAATTTGTCTTCTTTGGATTGCATTCTTGACGTATCAAGACAACGTGTCAATGCCTTGTTAAAGTTGAACACGCCCTGATAGGTAGATAGATAGATAAATACAAACTAAGAAAGACGTGTCAATCTACTAGTTTGAAGCATGATGGAAGTATGGAACTGTACTATACAGTATAAAATGATGATGGAGTGGAAACTAAAACAAACTTCTTGACAAATCACTATTTAGAGCATTTCATGTGGATTAATTTTGAATATTATTTTTGACTTCTACCGTAATTCAAATGATATAGAATTAAAATAAAATATCAAAGCTACATATTTAAGTCTTTTAATTTATAAATTTTATAAGTTGGATTAAGTCCAACAAAAATTATTCACTCATTTTAATGTGATAATACGCACGTCATTTAACTGTCAAAAAAAATATTTTTTTTTCGATCAAAACTACAACTATCGAGATTCAAATCATGTTCGAAATCTCTCAACAAACTGTGAAATCGTCACCAACACTAAAGAAAATCAACAAGAAAACTTTAAAATCTCTAAATAAATACCCAAAAAAAAAAGATTATTTAAGGTACTGTTTCACTAATCTTGGAGGATTTTCACTTTTCTCTTTCTAATTTAGAACGCAAAACACTATATCACTATATTTTGCAGTTATTAAGTAGATTCATTATGTATTCTTGGTTTAAAGTAGATATTACTTTACTCGTCAAACTATTCAAGTCAGTGATGATTGTTTCTTGTTGTTTCAAATGTTTTACGTACTCTTTTGTGAATGATTTAACGTATTTTTTCATCTATTTTTGTGAATGTTTATCTATTTGAAAGTGAGTTTGTATAAATATAAACTTTCGACTGTATTTCAAGTAAACTCATATATGAGTGTATATAGTTAGAATTTGGGTGTATATCAATCGAATTCGAGTGTCACTGGTGCTTTTAGTGTCATTTTATGCATGTTTGGTTGACTTAAATATTATTTTAAACTCATAAAGGTGTATGTGACTGGAATTTGAGTATATATCACGCGTATTTGAGTGTAACTAGTGCTGTTGTGCTTGTACTTGTGCTTGTAGTGTTATTGATGCATGTTTGGTTGACTTGAATATCATTTTGAACGCATATATTGTCATGTAATCCAAAAAATAATAAAGGTGTATGTAGTTGGTATTTAGGTCTATGTCAATCGAATTTGAGTGTAACTGGTGAGGTTATTATCTATTAACAATAACACACACATCTTAGACGAAATCAATTTTTTCTAGTAAAAATAAAGCTTATTTAAATTATTTTCGTTTGCTTTGTTTACAGCAAACTAAGAATTTAAGATGCTTCACAAAGTTTTTGCATGAAAAGTTTGAAAACATGAGTGAAGCGAAGAAGAACATCATCTGAAAATTAGGATTTGAGGATTTGATGCACCTCTCTCCTATGAATGTGCCATATAAAATCTTGAAGGAATTGGCACATTCCTTTAATTTGTCAAAAAGCAAATTAGACACACCACATGGTGCATTGAGAATTAAACCCAAAAGACTAAGAGTTGTCCTTAATTTGAATGCATCAAGTAATTCATTATAGAAAATATCTATACTTGTATTTTTTATAATCTATTTTTGTAATGTATTCTTCTGATCTCATGTAATCAAAAAATAAATTGAGTTGTATATGACTGGTATATGGGTGTATTTCAAGAGATTTAGAGTGTAATTGATAATTTTTTTACTGTTTATGTAGGAGACCTATTTTTTTGAGAAAGTTAGTTTTAAAGGGTTATTTGAGGAGAACAAAGAAATTTATAAAAGGTTTCAAGAAAAAACATTGAAAAATCTGACTGACGAGATGGTGAATATTGGCGTTGACAATGATCAAGATCACCTAATATTTAAGAGAATTTTTACCCTCTATATTCAAATGGCATTCTGGGCAAATCACCCATATAAACCATGCATTGGATAAATTTACATGATTTAACCAAAGAAAAAAACGTTACAAGGATTCACCAAGAGCACATTTCTATATAGTTCGAATTAGTCTAATTTGAACTACACATTCATAGTAATTCGAATCACACCGATTCGAATCATATTGATTCAAATTACACACACTCAAGCACTAATTCGAATCAACTTGATTTGAATTACACACTAATTCGGATCAAGGTGATTTGAATTACACACACAAACTCACATACTAGTTCGAATTGGATTGATTCGAATTAGTACCAGTATATTAGCTCATAGTAATTCGAAGCATGCTGATTCGAATTATGGAATATTTGCCAAAAGAAAAAGTATAAGGAACCAAGTGTGTAACCAGCCAAAAAGTGAACAACTCAATTAATTATAATTATTAATAATTAATTTTAAATTTTTAAATTCAAAATTTAAAAAATTTTAAACTAATTAAGTAAACCTAATTAAAGTTTATAAAAACTTTCCTCTTCTCTTCCACATTAATCTACCCACCTCTAAAAACCTCCACAAGAATTTGTGTCCACTCAATTCCAATCCAAATGCTATCTCATTCATTTGTTGCACAACTTGAAAACAAGCATTGACAAGCGTGCACACAGCGGATCATTGAACAAGATGGAAGTCCTATGGTGCATTGTCCCAGCAAGAACCTGAAGAATCTTCATCATAATGGCATCCTCAGAAATCGGATCAGTTTTCTCGAGTCGGCAACCTGTGATAGCGATAACAATGGCTTCCATGACTTCTCTGGTACCGGGAGTCCTTTCATCAAACACCTCGAACTTGAGGATCTTGAGGATAGAAGAGAGGGCGACAACTGTGGAAAGGAAAGAACAAAGGAGAGAAATTCTTAAAAAATTATGAAATTCTTAAAAAAATAACAAAAACATTCAAAAAATATATAAACTCAAAAAATAGATTCAGAATCATCCAATTTACGAAGAAAAGAAACATCCTAATGCCTAGCATAAGCACCATCCACATAGAGATTTTAGATTCACCTAGAGGCATTTGGCTGGTTTTTGGCTGATACCCTTTTGGTTCCCGAACATTGTTGTTGCCAAAAATATTAGAAAAATATTAGTGAAATATTTGCAAAAAATATTAGAAAAAATACTATATAATATAAAAAAAATATTCTACAAAAAATATAAAAAAAAATTATAAATATTAGTTGAACGTGAATTCTATAGCATAAATCTAATCCATGCAATTATTTTAATACACCAATAATTATATCTATATAGAGTCAATGCTAAATCGAATTCAATTAGTTCGATAATACGAGTCTATGAAAAAAAATTACATTTTATAAAGTTTAAAAATTTTTATTATGCGATAGGTTAATAACTAGTATATTACAAATTTTTATAGTACTCATTGTAACAATATTTAATTTAGTAATTGTTATTAAAATTTTAGTTGTACTCGTTACAAAATAAATAACTATAATATATAAATATAAAATGAATTGACCGATTTAAAAATATAACAATCTAATAATATTGAAAGTCATTTAATTTAAAAACGTAATTTAAAAAATAAGTCCTTCACATACTTACATAATTATGAATTTATAATATGATAAATATTTTCTAAAAATCTATTATGTTTGACTTCTAAATACCGAATTATTTATTTAAATAGTTTAATTTTTATCTAACCTAGTATAATAAAGTATGTTTAAACTTTATTATTATTATTATTATTATTATTATTATTATTATTATTATCTCATTGTAAATAATTTTATAAAATGTGAAAATTTGTTAGCTTTCTTATGAGTGCTAAAAATTTGTAAGTCAATTTATGTAAATCGATTTAAGATACTTTTTATAGTACTCATGGCACCTTTAAAAAAGTTTTATAAAAAAATTTATTGTGATTATTTATTTTGTAACGAATACAACTAAAATTTTAATAACAATTATTAAATTAAACATTTTTATTATGAGTACTATAATAAAAGATTTGTAATGTACTCGTTACTAACCTATCACATAATAAAAATGTTTAAACTTTACAAGATGTAATTTTTTTTATGGACTCTTATTATCGAACTAATTGAATTCGATTTAGCATTGACTCCATATAGATATAATTATTGGTGTATTAAAATAATTGCATATATTATATTTACGCTATAAAATTCACGTTTAACTAATATTTATAATTTTTATATATTTTTTGTAGTATATTTTTTTATATTATATAGTATTTTTTTCTAATATTTTTTGCAAATATTCCATAATTCGAATCGGCATGCTTCCAATTACTATGAGCCAATATACCGGGTTCGAATCAGGCCAATTCAAACTAGTATATAAGTTTTTGTGTGTAATTCGAATCACCTTGATTCGAATTAGTGTGTGTAATTCGAATTAAGTTGATTCGAATGAGTGCTTGAGTGTGTGTAATTCGAACTATATAGAAATGTGCTCTTCGTATATCCTTGTAACGTTTTTTTCTTTTGTTGAATCATGTAAATTTATCCAATGCATGGTTTATATGGGTGATTTGCCCAGACATTCTTGTTGCCGACTACCATTAACAAAGTATCTCCTATTTATTTTTAAAACAAATTTACAAAAAAAATCTTATAATTATACTTATTTTAATATGCTATTTAAATTAAAGAATTAATTTTAATCATTTTACAATACTATTTTGAATTTGTATCATTCGAGATATTGTCAGTTAAAACGGATTTAAAAAAATATTAATAGGTATTTTTACTTTATGCTATGTAAATTATTCTTATTAAAAATAATTTATTCAATATATATATATATATATACACACATGCACACACATACACAAGCCAATAAATATTCTAAAAATTTTTATTCTTATTATTATAGATATCATTGAAAACCTATATGTATTAAGAGAAAAAAATAAATAAATATTAAAGAAAAATATAAAAAATACGTAAAATAAAATTTTCGTACTACAACATAAAAAGTTATTATAGATTCAAATTATAAAAAATTCTATTATTCTTACTGTTCATACCCTGGCCCAATAACAAAGGCCCAGGTCCAAATAAAAGGCCTAATCCGAAGGATTAAGCCTAACCCAAAACACCGACCTTCATATAAGAAGTCGGTGTCAACTACGACCTACTCTAAAGAAGTCGGACATGAGATTAGCTGGCAGATAAGCACTCATTCAAATGAGTAACCGTCCCTAAAATCTCTCTAACCGCTTCATAAAGCCATATCTTAACTTCCCTAAGATAATGGGACGGTTAACATCCTAAAGATATGGCACTACTCCAACGGTGGTTATTGGCTCACCACTATAAATACACTGACACCCCTCAGGTATCTCTAAGCCCAATACTCTCTAGACCTGCACACACACCCTTGCTAACTTAGGCATCGGAGTGTCTTTGCAGGTACCACCCCCCATTTACTCACAAGCGCAAGTCGGAAGGAGGCTCCAACGTGCAAACCAGCTCGGAAGCCACCATCCGCGGACGATTGGGCCAAACCAAGCCATCCATCTTATTAATCTCCGGTTACCCACCGTAACATTGGCGCCGTTGCCGGGGACCCGAGAGATCATCCATTGATGGCGGACAGATCCCACGAAGAAGGCCATGTGGAAACAGATTCCGAACAAGAGAATCTGGACACAGGTAATAACAATATGGACTTAGCCCTCCACTAAGAGGTTAACAATCAGCAGAGAGAGGGCACCTCCGGGGTAAAAAACCCGAAGGCAAACTCCTCAGACGAGCGCGAATAAAAAAAAAGCGGACCATCCCATGTAACTGAACTAATGGGGTTAGTCCACAGCCGCCTGGAACAGTTAGAACAAGAGCGGGAGCGGCAAAAGGAAACGGAGAAGTATCTAAAAGAGGAGATGGAACGGCGAAAAGAGTTAGAAAGGAAACTCTTAAAGTTGGAATCTTCCCTCAAGAATCACAACTCCCGCGACGAACAAGAAGAGTCACTCTTGGGTGAAGAAGATCCTTTCAGCGAGGACATAATGAGGGCAAAAGTTCCGAGAAACTTCAAAAGCCTTGATATGGACCTCTACGATGGAACCACGGATCCAAAGCATCATCTAAGCAACTTCAAAAGTCGGATGTACCTAGCTGATGCTTCCGACGCTACGCGATGCAAGGCCTTCCCGACCACTTTATCGAAAGCAGCGATGAAGTGGTTCGACAGCCTTCCCCCAAGATCGATCACCAGCTTTGAAGACCTCTCAAGGAAATTTGATGAGGTTCTCAATCCAGAAAGACAAAGTGAAACATGCACCGAGCCTCCTGGGAATAAAACAGGAGATCGGAGAGTCTTTGCGAGCCTATATGGAAAGGTTCAACAAAGCATGTTTGGAGATCCAAGACCTGCCCACAGAGGCAGTCATAATGGGGCTAGTCAATGGGCTCAGAGAAGTTCCCTTCTCACAGTCCATATCTAAAGGCACCCCGTTTCTAAGTGATGTACAGAGAGAGCTGAAAAGTACATCAACATGGAGGAAAACGCCAAACTAAGAGACCTGAGTGGGCGACCTGGGCCCCCTCCCTCAACAAAAGAGAGGGAAAGGGAAACCAAGAAAAGGGAAGAACTCAGTCTCGAAAGGCCAAGAAAATATCACTCTTATACTCCTCTGAAGGTCTCTATAGTGGACGTATATAGAGAGATTTGTAACACTGAAAGATTGCCACCCCCTAGACCCATTAAAAATAAAAAAGGGGGAAGCCGCAACGATTACTGTGAGTACCATAAGATATATGGTCACTCCACAAACGACTGCTACGACCTCAAGAATGTGATAGAAAAGTTGGCCAGAGAAGGTCGGCTTGATAGATATCTCATAGAAAGGTCGGACAGTCACGGAAAGAGAAAGCGAGATGATATGGATAGAAGAGATCCACCACCGCAGACTCCAGAGAGGCATATCCACATGATCTCAGGAGGGTTTGCAGGAGGGGGACTTACAAAATGCTCTCGCAAAAGACATCTCAAAAGAGTCTACCAGGTCGGGGAGGAGACACCGACCTCCCACCATTTCATTCACAAAAGAAGATGGGCAAGGAATAATCCCTGGACATGATGATCCAGTAGTGATAACCATGATTCTAGCAAATGCCCATCTCCACAGAACCCTAGTGGACCAAGGAAGCTCGGCGGACATCCTTTTTAAGCCCGCTTTCGACAAACTAGGGTTAGATGAAAAAGAATTAAGAGCCTACCCCGACACCCTATACGGATTAGGGGACACGCCAATAAAACCACTAGGACTTTTACCCCTTCACACTACTTTTGGGAAAGGGGAAAAATCAAAGACTCTGAGTATAGACTTCATAGTCATCGATGTGGGGTCAGCATATAATGCTCTAATCGGCAGAGCTACCCTCAATCGACTCGGAGCAGTGGTATCTACCCCTCACCTCTGCATGAAATTCCCGACCTCAGCGGGAATAGCAACGGTAAGGGGAGATCAAAAGCTAGCAAGGAAGTGCTACAATGAAAGCCTAAACCTAAGGGGAAAGGGCAGAGAAGTTAACACAATAGAGCTCGGCGGTGCAAAGGCCAGAGAAGAGCTGCGACCACAACCGGGAGGAAAAACCGAGGAGATACAGGTTGGTGAAGAGGAAGGGAAAAACACTATAGGAGCCAACCTAGGGGAAACTCTAAAACAAGGGTTGACTAAGCTCCTAAGAGATAATTCCGACCTCTTCGCCTGGAAGGCCTCCGACATGCCTGGGATTGACCCCGAGCTCATGTCCCACAAGCTCTCGGTTTATCCAGGATCCCGACCTGTACAACAAAGAAGACGCAAGCTCGGCCCAGAACGAGCCCTAATAATGGAAGAACAAGTACAGGCGCTCCTGGAAGCTGGCTTCATCAGAGAGGTCAAATACCCAACATGGCTAGCCAATGTAGTGCTAGTCAGGAAACAAAATGGTAAATGGAGAATGTGCGTCGACTATACCGACCTAAATAAGGCATGTCCTAAGGACCCTTATCCCCTACCAAGTATTGATACCCTAGTGGACTCCAGCTCGGGGTACCAATACTTGTCATTCATGGACGCCTACGGGATATAATCAAATTCCGATGTATGAGCCGACCAGGAGAAAACATCATTCATCACCCCGAGCTAACTATTGCTACGTGGTCATGCCATTCGGATTAAAGAATGCAGGAGCCACATACCAAAGATTGATGAATAAAGTGTTTTCCCCCCATCTAGGGACTTTAATGGAAGTATACGTCGACGACATGCTAGTAAAAACCAATAATGAAGTCGACCTCTTATCCGACCTCTCACAATTCTTTGACACCATAAGGCTGCATGGGATGAGACTAAATCCGGCAAAATGCGCCTAAAATTTCTAGGATTTATGCTAACACAAGAGGGATTGAGGCCAATCCCGATAAATGTAGAGCCATCCTAGAAATGAAAAGTCCGACTTGTTTGAGAGAGTCCAGCACTCAATGCCAACTTGCAGCCCTCTCCAGATTCTTGGCAGGATCGGCACTAAAATCCCTTCCACTATTCTCCTTATTAAGAAGGGATGCCATTCGAATGGACTCCTGAATGCAGGAGGCATTCCAGGAGTTCAAAAAGTTTTTTAAGCCACCTCCTATTCTAACCCGACCGTACCTGGAAAGACCTCGTCCTATACTTGTCCGTAGCAACAAGGCGTCTCATCAGCCCTGATAAAAGAAGACGAGGTCGGACACATCAGTCTACTTCATCAGTAAGTTCTACAAGGCCCCGAACTAAGGTACCAAACTAGAAAAGTTTGCTTACTCCTTGGTAGTAGCCTCGCGAAGGTTACGACCTTACTTTCAAGCTCACCCATAAGAGTCCGTACGAACCAACCCATGAAGCAAATCCTCCAAAAAACGGACGTTGCAGGGAGAATGTTCAATGGGCAATAGAGCTCTCCGAGTTCGACTTAAGATATGAAACTCGGACAGCGATCAAAGCTCAATGCCTCGCCGACTTCGTTGCAGAATACGCAGGGGATCAAGAGGAAAAACCAACTACATGGGAACTCTATGTAGATGGATCCTCCAACAAACGGAAGCGGCGCAGGCATAATATGGTAGATGAAAGAACCCAAATAGAGGTTTCTCTAAAATTTGAATTCCCAGCCTCAAATAATCAGGCAGAATATGAAGCCTAGATTGCTGGGCTAAATTAGCAGAAAGTCGGTGCTACAAAATGATATATACATCGACTCGCAAGTGGTGACCTCCCAAAAGTGGAGAGTATCAGGCAAAGGACCCAAACAGAGAGTACTTGGAAAAAACTTTGGAATACCTTGGGCGCTTCGCAGAAACCGAGGTAAAACACATAACTCGGGATCTAAACAGCAGAGCAGACGCCCTATCCAATTAGCAAGTACCAAACCAGGAGGGAACAACAGAAGCCTGATCCAAGAAACTCTCCAGGAACCCTCAGTAATAAAAGATAAACAACAGGTACTTGAGGTAGTCGGTTAAACCTCGGATGGATGAATCCCTTAATCGAATACCTGAAATTCGACATCCTCCCTGAGAGGAGAAAGCTAAAAAGATCCGAAGGGAAGCACAACATTACACTTTGGTGAAAATGTCCTCTATAGAAGAGGATATCAACACCATTGTTAAAGTGCGTACCAACCTCAAGAACCACTGAGGTATTGGAGGAAGTACATAGTGGGATCTGGGAAACCTCGGAGCAAGGTCACTAGCCAGGAAAGTAATCCGAGCTGGTTTCTACTGGCCGACCTTGCAGAAAGATGCCACAGAATTTGTGAAAAAGTGTCAACCATGTCAAATGCATGCAAATTTCCACGTGGCTCCACCAGAAGAGCTTATCAGTATCACTTCTCCATGGCCTTTTGCAAAATGGGGAATGGATTTGTTAGGTCCTTTTCCCCAAACACCTGGACAAGTTAAATACCTGATCGTGGGAATAAATTATTTCACAAAGTGGATAGAAGCAGAACCGTTGGCCACCATCACCGCTCAAAGAAGTCGGAGATTCCTCTACAAAAATATCATCACAAGATATGGGATACCTCACTCCATCACTACGGATAATGGAACCCAATTCACCGATGCTACCTTCAGAAGCTTAGTAGCCAGTATGAAAATCAAGCATCAGTTCACCTCGTGGAGCACCCCAAGCCAATGGGCAGCCGAGGCGGCCAACAAAGTCATACTGGCAGGACTAAAGAAGAGATTGCAAGAAGCAAAAGGAGCTTGGGCTGAAGAGCTCCCTCAAGTGCTATGGGCCTACAGGACAACACCCCAATCCGCCACTGGAGAAACACCCTTCCGACTAGTCTATGGTGTGGAGGCAATGATACCAATAGAAATCAATGAGCAAAGCCCAAGGGTAATTCTCCATGACGAGATCGGAAACATACAGGGGCACAAAGAGGAGCTCGACCTGCTCCCCGAGGTCCGAGAAGATGCCCAGATAAGAGAAGCTGTGTTGAAGCAAAGGATGACTACAAGGTACAACAAAAAAGTCATTCGAAGAACATTTGCTCCAGATGATTTGGTTTTAATCAGAAACGACATTGGAGTCAACAAATCGGGAGAAGGAAAGCTCGCCGCAAATTGGAAGGGACCATACAAAGTCAATGAAGTTTTAGGAAAATGTTATTATAAAGTAACCGACCTGAACGGCACTGAGCTACCAAGGTCGTGGCATGCTTGTAACATGAAAAGGTACTACAGTTAAAAGCGAACTCTACTCCCTGATGTACTCTTTTCCCAACTTCATGATTTTTTTCCCAAAAGGGTTTTTTCTGGAGAAGGGTTTTTAACGAGGCATCATAGTAGAGACTAAGGGAAAATATGCTATCAAGACCCTTAGTAGCAAAGAAGGTACCTCCCCAATTAATAATCTTTTTCATTCACAATCTCTTATAAATCCTTCTTTATTTTTCTAAGTCTTTCTACGAAACGCGCCGACTTAAGCTCGACAAAACGTGAAAATCCCATGAATCGACCTAAGTGGTCGTCAGGATAAAACGACGAGGTACAAGTCGGTGTAAAGAAGTTATATGATCGATCGTAAAAACTCGGGAACAAATCCGACTCATAAGTCGAAACGACCCCGAGTAGGAAAGCTCGGAACACTTCGATCCATAAATCGGAGTATAAAACCGAGTAGAAGAAAAACACATCGCAAAATAACCTAAGTCATAAGAACTCGCTAAAACAAGTTGAGTATGAGGGATAACAAAAAGAGATAGGAAAACCTAGGAAGAAGTTTAAAGGATGTCCCGAAAGTCCTTAAACGAAAAGCTCCGAAAAACAAACAAGCCAAAAAGAAAGGTTTTCAAGAAAAAGTCAAGGGGAATTCAGAAAATTAGAAAAGCATACACGCACAAGGTAACTTAAACCCTTATCCAAAAAGGTATTTATTTGTTAATCTAAACCCTTATTCAAAAAGGGCACTTGCCGAAATATTTTGTTAACGGCCTTAAAAGGCCAAAAGAAATTGTTCAAGCATCACCAAACAACATATAAATAAGTTAAAAAAAAAAAAGAGGGGGGACTCACAGGCCGAGCCCCCATATAGCCATAAAAAATTATTTTTTCAGAAGAGAAGACGGATCACCACCATCAGGACCAGGAAGAGGGGCAGCCACAGGAGAAGAAGAGGAAATCGGAGGAACATCTGAAGAACTCGGAGCGTCCTTAGATCGTGGAGGGGACTCAATAATCCTCTGCCCACGAGTCTTCAATTCTGACTCGGAAACAACTACGGGGCAGGAGAATCCATGGCACCATCAATAACAACTTTGTCAGGATGTAAAGGAGAAAGATCCAGTCGGGAGCAATGACCCTGACTTGCTCCAAGAAAATCCTCCAAGACTCCTCGGCGCCATCACAATTGAGTCCTCCAACTCATCATATGCCTTCCGAGAGTTCCGCAGATCGTTCTTCACAGACACAAGGTCCTTGAATAAGCTTTGATAACTGGCCTGCGCCGTTTTCCTCAACTCCATCTCCATGTTGTACTGGGCCTGCAAAGCCTTCCCCTTCTCCCGAAAGGTATCTCTCTCCTCCCTCAGCTTGGCAATTTCTTTCTTCAACTCTCCCTCATGCTCATGATATGAGCGAAGCCTCCCCTCTAGCTCCTCGACCTTCGAGGTCGTCCCTAAAGAGCTGAGGGGAGCCTTCTCAAAGATATCCAAAAGCTTACCACAAACCCCCGCCGCCTTGAGACTCTCCTCGACCATAGTGGTAAGGTGACCCCGAACAGACATATCATCCATGCCTATACGAACATGGGGATAGATATTCTTTCGGACAAACTCAATGGCATCCGCCTTAACCTCAGAAGCACCAGACTCTAAAGTCTTGCGCTTCTTTGGATCAGGGGAAGGTCGGACGACGGGGAGCGACTGAGGGGGAGCTGAAGAAGAAATTACGATAGGCTTGGAAAGAGTCCCAATGTTGCGAGGAGGAGGAGGAGAGATAACCCTGGCGCCACCAGCCCAAGCGCGAGACTTGGCCTTGGCCTCCTGGACTCTTTGGAAAGATTCTTGAGCGTTTGTCTTAGCCATGTCTGCAAAAAAGACAAATAGCAAAGATTACAAGTCGGCAAACCAAAAGTCGGCAAATACAAGTCGGAAGAAAAGGAATACGTATACTACCTAGTTGCGACTGAACAAAGGTCGGCGACCCTTGGAGGAATTTCCTAGTGTCTAAGTATGGGGCCCTCCCCCACACTTCTCGGAAAAACCCCACAATGGCCGCCTCCACCTCGTCCAGATCGTCTAGGCTGTACTTTTCACAAGGAGAAGCCTCCAGCCAGTATAAGGGAAAGCGAGGAGAGGAGTTGTCGTCCAGGAAAAAGGGGTGATGACCCTCTACAGCTTGCACTTTAAAAAAGTAATTTTTAAAGTCATGGAAATACTCGTCAAAAAGGGTAAAAATTCTCCGACCTTGTATGGCTCGAAAGGAAACCCATTGTTGTTTATTGTTTAGCCCACTAAAGGGCTTAGTCATGTGAAAAAGAAAGAAGAAAATCCTCAAAAAGGTCGGGAAGTTCAAAGCATGGCTAATAAACTGGTAAATTTTCAAGAAACCCCAAGAATTGGGGTGAAGTTGGGTAGGAGCAACTCGACAGTGGTGTAAAACAGATATTTCAAAATCTGAAAAAGGAAGAAAAACACCCAAACGGGTGATCATACACTCATACATAAAGAAAAAATGAGGGGCCGCCTCATTGGCCCTCCCAAAACAAACCCGGTCTTTCGGACCCGGGATCACCAACTCATATTTTGGCTCGTCCTCCTCCGAAGTACAAACCCTGTGGTGAGTACGAAGGTGAGTAATAAACTCAGCATCAACCAAGGGTTCCTCCCCCAGGACCGTAACATCAACCCACTGAGAAAGAACATCTACAGAAGCCATTTTCTTTTTCTTATAAAAGGTGACAGAAACCTACAAAAAGAAAAAAGAAAAGAAAAATCAAAAAATACGGTCTCTAAAGGGAGGAGACACGAAGCCAAAAAGCTACAAACTAACCTATCTACCCGCAAAATAAAAGCATGCAAACACAAGACGTATCATAAGAGGTGAAAAGCTAACCTTTATCTGAAAAGGTGGAGGTTGAAGGAAGCAGAAGTCTTCAAGCGCAAGAATGTAGCACGAACGAAGAACAAAGCAAATTTGAAAAATTGCAGAAACGAAAAAATGAAAGAGAGGGAAAGTATTTATGAACATGCTAAGGGGCATAATGGTAAAAACGGAGCAGTCATTAATGAGAGTGCACCGTTACCAAAGCCATCAATCCCTAAGTGCATCCCTAACGGACATGACGCTTGAATAGACGTAACTGTCAGAAACAAAAGGTCGCGAAAATCACGTCGGTTTAAAAACCCGTGTTTACTCCGAGAAAGTCGGCTACGAACCCGAGTTAAATACTTGAACCCAAGCACTAAAGGAATCTTGGGCTCAAGTAAGGGCACTGTTCATACCCTGGCCCAATAACAAAGGCCCAGGTCCAAATAAAAGGCCTAATTCGAAGGATTAAGCCTAACCCAAAACACCGACCTTCATATAAGAAGTCGGTGTCAACTACGACCTACTCTAAAGAAGTCGACATGAGATTAGCTGCAGATAAGCACTCATTCAATGAGTAACCGCCCCTAAAATCTCTCTAACCGCTTCATAAAGCCATATCTTAACTTCCCTAAGATAATGGGACGGTTAACATCCTAAAGATATGGCACTACTCCCGGTGGTTTTGGCTCACCACTATAATACACTGACACCCCTCAGGTATCTCTAAGCCCAATACTCTCTAGACCTGCACACACCCTTGCTAACTTAGGCATCGGAGTGTCTTTGCAGGTACCACCCCCCATTTACTCACAAGCGCAAGTCGGAAGGAGGCTCCAACGTGCAAACTAGCTCGGAAGCCACCATCCGCGGACGATTGGGCCAAACCAAGCCATCCATCTTATTAATCTCCGATTACCCACCGTAACACTTACTATTATAAATGTTATTGAAAATCTGTATACACTAAGAGAAAAAAAAATAAGTAAATATTAAAGAAAAATCTACAAAAAAAAAACAAAAAAATAAAGTTTTCTGCTACAACATAAAAAATTATTACATATTCAAATTATAAAAACTTCTAATTCCATCAAATTATACTTATTATAAAAATTTTTATTAAATTATAAATAACTAACTCAATAATTATTACATATTCAAAATTAAATTAAAAGTTATAAATCAAAGTGCTACAATAATTTTTGTGTTATTTGATAAAAAAAATTATTAGACACAACTATCTCAAATCTAATTACACCCCAAGTCTCCAATAACACTAAAACACCATCTCAATTTAAGTATTTATACAACCTTATACTTAGAAGTTAAGTGATTTTAACTTTAAAAAAGCTCTTAACAATACAATGTTACTAAAATATTTGTCCCAATAAAAAATATTGAAACTCAACTCCTATTACAACAAATCTATCAGGTAATACTATAAAAATTTTATTTATTCAAAATATTATTTATATTGCTAGTTTATATTTTTTATTGATTACAGGAATCAACTTCACCAACACTAATATCATCGGATCTAGATAACATACCAATCAAGAGATTAAAGAAAAAGAAAAGTAAATAAATTCAATCTTCAAATAAAAAACATACATATAAAGATGGAACAAAAAAGATAATAAAAAATGTATACAAGTTAACAGTTTAAAAAGAACACGTTTTCATCATAAGAATATATGGAAAAAAGAATCAAGTTTAGCAACAACCGAAAATTAAAAAAAAAAAAGAGAAAAATATGATATAAAAAGACTAAGTTCGTCAATTAAAATAAATATAAAAATAACAAATAACAAATAAAGATGTAACTTTATACAACTTCAATATAAAAAATTTTTATATTATAAAATATTAAATAAAAATATATCAAATTTAATATTAATTTATATATAATTTAATTAATTTTTAAATAATATAATATTTATTAAAATATATTTTATACTATCATTAATTTATTATCCTACGCGATCAATCTAATTAGATAAGTTGTGTATTAGCTATTTAAGCTGAATAAAAAAAAATTAAAGATAATATAATTAGATAGTATAAAACTATAAATTTAAAAGGCTAATAATAAATCTAAAGGTAATTTATTTTAATATATTACTAATAGATATATGAGTTGATTACACAACTCATTTGCGTTGAAACTAAAAAACATTACTATCTTGCCTCTAACAATGTGATGGAAACATCATTTTGTGAACAGATTTCATTGTTTATGAGTGAAGAACTACTTTCTTGGTGAGGATAAAATGCTGGCTGCTTTGGTCGAGCAAGCGGCTTATCATCATTGAGCATATGGATTACTGATGACATGTTAGGCCTGTCTTCTGGTCTCTCTTGCACACACAAAAGCCCTATGTGAATGCATCTCAACACTTGAGCTTCATCAACTGAATCACCAAGTGATTCATCTACCAGCTCCAGAGACCTTCCTTCACTCCACAATTTCCATGCCTGAAAGGATTGCCAATGTACAAGAAGCAAGCTAAAATCACATTCAACAAAAACTAATTATTATTGATTATTTACTTACATATCCAAGAAGGTTCAGATCTTGGTGTGGAATTGAGAATTCCCTGTTCCTCTTCGCACTCACTACCTCAAGTACGATTACACCAAAGCTGAACACATCGGATTTCATTGAGAAAGAACCACGCACTGCATACTCCGGAGAGATATAACCACTGCATTGTATTACGTTTATCACATACTGAAAATCAAGGGGGGAAAAGAAAATAAAGAAGGCTGCAGCTACAAGAGTTCAACTAATGATAATTAGCCATATTTTAGCCTACTTACTGAGTTCCCATGACTCTCTTTGTATTCGCCACAGTTTGATCTCCTCCAAACGTCCTAGCAAGGCCAAAGTCTGATATTTTAGGATCTATACCCTTATCAAGAAGGATATTGCTCGTTTTCAAGTCTCTATGAATGACTCTTAGCCTAGAGTCTTGATGTAGATAGACTAGGCCTCGAGCTGTCCCGCCAATAATTTGAAATCGCTTGCCCCAATCCAATAATTTTCTTCTAGAATCATCTGGTATGTCGAGTGCATTCAAGGTTAATTTGACATCTACTATATTGTGGTAATTGTGAAATATTATGAGAAATTCAGAATGGTTTAGAAATGAACCAAAAATGAAGTAGTCCAAACTCCTATTGGGCATGAACTCATAAATCAAGAGCTTCTCTTTTTGTTGAATGCAACAACCAAGAAGTTTTACAAGATTGCGATGCTGAAGTTTAGCAATTAACTGAACTTCAGTTTTGAACTCCTGCAGTCCTTGCTGAGAATTCTTGGAAAGCCTCTTGACAGCAATCTCTACCCCATTTGCGAGTACACCCTAAAGTGATAACAATTGTTAGGACCATATAGCATATAACAGCATCCCAGACATATTCATGTTAGTTACTAGTTTAGCACCTTGTACACAGGTCCAAATCCACCTTCACCTAATTTGTTGCCACTAGAGAAGTGATTAGTGGCAGAAGCTATGGTTGATAACTCAAAGCTTGGAAGATCAACATCCTCATTTTCTGTTTTGCAAGCATGTTGCTTCCAGCAGAATATTTCTAGCAAAACAGGAATGATTATCAAGCAGAAATATATCATATGTTCTTTAATAGAAGTATTGGTTTGATTTGTTGGAGTGAATGATTTGTAATATTGCGAATTCATATGGTAGTTGCAGTCACCTGGCTTCTTAGGTTTGTTTCTCCATACATAGATTGCCAGTCCAAGTACTAAGCACATGACAAACAATGCGGATCCAACAATGATTCCTGCTAGCTTCTTCTTGCTGGAATCATTGTTCTGATTATCTTCTGAGATATCAAAATTCAAGAGCATTGTTCCTTAATAATACTTACATTAGTGTATTTTGAAAAAATAATGTAGTCAATCATAAATGGAAAAAGCTTGATGAGGGAAAGAAACAAGAAACCAAAGTGTGTACCTAGATCTGAAATAGTTGTTCGGATATAAAGTTCATTTACCCCTTCTTTCATGTCAATGAGATCATGAAACCAAATTAAGCACCCACTTCCTCGGCCGCGGATATCCAAATTAGCATATGCTGTGCAAGAACAATTTTTCAGACACAAATCCTCATTCTTGCAAGGTCATGCTCTTGTTGTACCAGGAAGAAGATGTGTCAGGCAGCACCATGTTTGTGAGCTTCTTAAATCCATCTTTGCTGCAGCTCAATGGAGTGATCCTAACACAACCATCAGACCAATGTGATTGCTTCCATTTTTCAGGATAATTTGGTACAAATCCATTCAGGCATGCGCAGGTTGGAAATGCAGTGTTAAAGACACTACAGATAGAATTTGCACCACACACTGCATACTTATCACATTGTGTCGCCGGCATTGAAAGAAGAGTCTCCCAGCTGCCGGTTTGTCTTAACCAATGAAAAGACTGAAGATTCCCCCAAGTTGTCACCACAATTCTCACAAAATTAGATATATTCAAAAGATTGTACTCATAAAATATCTCTTTCTCATTGAATACAAATTCATTTGACAGTTGAGTATAGCGCAAGTAAAGTGTAGCCCCTGAGAAAGTAAGACCAGTCCATGGTCCTAATCTAACCATTATAACGGTTCCGTTTGTTATAACTACTTGTGGATAGCCTCTACGGTCTATTTTAGCTTCGTAGTATCCACGGCTAGGATCATCAGTGCTCTTCCACGATGATACAGATCTCTCTAGGCCTGTCACAAGATCCAATCCAAGCTTCATTCCTGGCAAGAATGTGTCACTGGGATAATCAAAGCTCTGCCACAGAATTTGCTTCTCATCATGTCCATCTTTAACAACAAGGTTTCCTGAGTCCAAGATCTGTGCAACTAGATTCCGATTCGCTGATTTTCTTGACATGTTGGAGGACCACACAGTGCTGTTGGTGCTGCCATTAACAAGAACAAGTCCTTGATCAGTGACTTTTAGAATTCCAGATGTGTTGTTGAGTGGTTTTTCTCTATTGGCCACCCATACTACTGTTAAAGGGGACACATTATAATACCAGATGCCGAAGTATTGGCTGTTTGAGTTTCCTGGTTTAAAGAAGCCAACTTCAAAGGTTCCTCCGCGCGAAATTAATGTCTCTCCATCACTGATGGACTGACTCAGGGCTATACTGTCCATTGAAGTGGAGGTTCTTAATATAAGTGAGAAAAGAAAAGACCAAAACCATAGCAGAACCTTCAAGTTCTGCATTGTTGTCTTAAGGAACTTGTTTCTCAGACAAAAGAACAGGGAAAAGTGGTATGAATTATGGAGCTGATTTTCCTGGATTGGTAATTTTTAAGGAAAAATATATTTTATTTTTTATGTAAACGTGAGTGTTACTGTGTTAGTACCAGAGGAAGAGCAATAATAGAGCCACTATTGTGGAATATGTTTTGGTCAAATCTGTATGTAAGGGATAATAAATTATTACTTCACCATATGGTCAAAGTATTTACAAATTATGTTTGAATAAAAAAATTGACTATGAATAGTTTCAGAACACAGTTTAGAAGTCATACTCATATCCGGTACATAGCCTATGTTACACTTGCGGTACATAGCCGGTCCCAAGCCCGGATAAAGGAGGAGGGTTGTGTTAGGTCTTCGGCAACCAACATAAAAATATAGCCGAACCCCCGTGACATGACTCATATCTAAATTAAGTAGCACAATCTATGCTTAGGTCCCACAATGAAGAATTACTTGTCTTTCCATTTCACTCTTCAAATATCCCATGTTAGTAGTAGACTAGTAGTAATATCAGGGATGATGAGTTTGGAAAACTCTAAACCAATTTGATGATGAACAAACATTATTAAAATATTTAAATACAAAATTATTAATTTGATCTTAATTCATATGTGCTTAATTAATAATTTTGTTGTGCAGATTTTTGTTGGGCCGAAACAAAAGAAAATTAACAAAGCCCAACTGTTGCATTATTAATTCAGCTTTGTGTTTGTAATCAAAGCTAGTTATACTGGGCCAGAATAAAGATTAATGTTGCAAGCCCAACCAAATGCTTTCTTATTTGCTTCCTATGCTTAATCCGCTACACAACTCATCAGGAAAGCAAATGCTTACTAATTGGGCCAGCTTTTATTTCAATACTACAAGCCCAAGTCTCACAAATGATGAATGTTTCCAATCTTGGTCCGAAACAAAAGAGAAATGAAAGCAAAGTGCTTCCAACGGAACCAAGTATCAACCATGTGATGGATTTCAAAATCTATTACATTGTTAATTAATGCATGGGGAACATGAGAGAGAAAAATTCAGCTGAAGTGATTGATGGTTATTATGACTTACACACCACTCTATGTTAGGGAAGTAAAAGCAAGCTATGCCTAATTAATTTGTTTAACTTCTTTGCATTGCTTTTCTTTTCTTCAGATTCCTTTCATTCTCTCTCATCTCTTTCTTCTTCTCTATTCGGTCCTTGTCCAGGAAATAATGGAACCAATGTTCTTCAACACCGAAAGGAAGAAGTTGCATGCGCCTAAGACCATCAAGCAAATGATGGCAAGAAAACATACCAAAAGAAAGATGAGCTGTGGCTAAGATGTTTACCAAATGTGGTTAGTTTTGGTAAAGCTATCTTGAGCCTTTCATGCTCAAAAATGGAAGAAGAAGATTCGGCCAGCTAGAGGAGATTCTTGAAGCATGGCTTGTCTTCGATTCTGATCAACCACCACAGGGAGTAGCTAGAGTGGCGAAGTGATGGTTGAAGACAGGGATTGAAGCAGATGAAGTCATCATCATCATGAGGCATCAAGGGTCAGAAATCCATCTTGAAGAGGAAGCCAAGGATGGAGAGTCCGGATTGATGAAGGTTGATGATCAAGAAGGGACTTGAGGTAATTGCATGTTGGTTAATGCATGGTTATCTCTTCTCTCTCTGAGTGGCTGAACCGGTTCTGTGTTTGTTGAAGGAGGAAGAAAGTTGGTTCGGTTTTGGCTTCAAGTGTGGAGGCTTTCCTCTTCTTTAAAAAGGGTGAACAACCACTGTTTGAAGCAAAGGAGAAAATTTGAGAGTGCAAGGCACAGAGTTCTCAGAGCTACCTGAGCTAACAGATTTCTCTTCTCCTTCAATGTATTCTGTTTAGTATTTTTCTGTTTAATTTTGTCATGTCTTGAGTCTCATGGTAAAAGGCAAACAGTGAGGTTTGTAATGAAAAAGCCATAGAGCGGAAAAAGGCAGAGAGTGCAAAATTAAAAGAAAAAGCCATAGATGTCTTAGAGGTCCTTTGTTCATCTATGTTGTGCATCATGATTCTGTGGGAATCCCCTTGTAAGTTGGGTTAGCACTTTACAAGTTGTAATCAGATTGATTATAGTGAAAATTCCATCATGTTTGTGATGGAGACTGGATGTAGGCTGCACTGCACTTAGCAGCCGAACCAGGATATATCTGGGTGCAAGTTCTTTCTCTTTCTACTCCATTTCTGTTTTCTACCACACACGAGCAAAAGCCAGAATTATCTCATGCCAAGTGACGAGACAAAACAAAAAGTCTCGTGGCAAGGGACAAGACAAAACAAAGTTGCTCGTGTCAAGTGACGAGCAAAAACAGAAAAGTCTTCCCTGAAGTTCAGCAAGTGCCAGCATTTAAAAAGGGGGCTAAGATTCAACCCCTCTTCTCTTAGCCACTGAAACCATCAAGGGAAATATCATTTTTATGTTTTTTTGAGAATAAGAAAACTCCATGGACCTGCTGTAACCTTCATTATTAAGCATTGTACTTCATTAGAACTGCTTGTGGATCTTCTCCAGTCTTGGTATAGTTACAATATAGAGTTGAGTTATTTGTACACCGAACCATTACACGCTTCTAAATTCTAATGGTGGAAGAGTGTGTTTAGCTCGATATACAAGGCAAAATAAGTATACGGAACATTTCTCTTTTATTATATACTCTCCCTAACTGGTTTTATTAAAACTGCTTGCAAAAAACATGTCTCAGATACTCAAAAGTCAAAACTGTGGCATAAGAAATTTTTAGTGTTGCTTGCTACCATTTCCTCTTCTATTTGTTTGTGATTTTAATATAAGGGAAATACTTTCTCCTCAAAATTCTTTAGAAGCATGTTGTTTGAAAAAGCTTGAATTGACCAAACTGTTTACATCTCATGATGCCACAATATGGCTATTAGAATTTCAGGACAGCAATGCACTATTCAAAATTAAGATAATAAGACTTTGCTGATCAACATGGCTCCAATTATATCTATTTGAAAAATGAAATGATGTTAATGCCATCATGAACCACATTGTTAATAACGCCATACACACATAGACAAATGAATTTTCGAGCAAGAACTTCATGAAACCAGTTACTTACAGAGCTAATTTGCATTGAGACTAAAAAAACTATCTGGCCTCCAACAGTGTGATGGAAATATCATTATTTGAACACATTTCACTAGTTTTAGTTGAAGAATTACTTTCTTGGTGAGGATAAAATGCTGGCTGCTTTGGCCGAGCAAGCGGCTTATCATCATTGAGCATATGGATTACTGATGACATGTTAGGCCTGTGTTCTGGTCTCTCTTGCACACACAAAAGCCCTATGTGAATGCATCTCAACACTTGAGCTTCAACAACTGAATCACCAAGCGATTTATCTACAAACTCCATAGCCCTCTCCTTAGTCCACAATTCCCATGCCTGCAAAAAGTTTACATTAAAATTTGCCTATTTTGGCATCACATGAATTTATCTATCAGTAGCTCTAAATTTTTAGGAACCACTTTTGATTTAGTTATTAGGCCTTGTTTGGTTAGTATTTTGAGACAGAGATAAGACAAAAAGAGTTGAATCTCTTTCCCTATCCCTGGTTTTTGAAAGGATAGAGAGTTGGCAAATTTTGTTCCAAGATAGAGACATTTTTATATATCTATCCTATGGTAGTTACCAAATAGGGCCTAATGATCATTACTTACATGTCCAAGAAGGTTAACAAATTGGTGCGGGATAGAGAGTTCCTTGTTCTTCATCCCACTAACGACCTCAAGCATAATTACGCCAAAGCTAAACACATCAGATTTCATCGAGAAAGAGCCATGCATTGCGTACTCAGGAGAGATATAACCACTGCATTATTGTAGCTTGTATGTCAAACAATAAAAACCATAGCACAGAAAACAGTTGCACCATCAAGTAACACATGTTAGCCTACTTACTGAGTTCCCATCACTCTCTTTGTGCAGGCCTCGGTTTGATCTCCACCAAATGTCCTTGCGAGACCAAAGTCTGATATTTTTGGATTCATATCATTGTCAAGAAGAATGTTGCTTGTTTTAAGATCTCTGTGGATGATTCTTAGCCTTGAGTCATGATGTAGATAAAGTAGGCCTCGAGCTATCCCACTAATGATTTGGAAGCGCTTAGTCCAATCTAATAATTTTCTTCTACCATCATCTAACATGTAAATAAAATCCAAAGTCAGCTTGACATCAACCTGGGGATATTGCAAACCAGAACAATAAATTTGGGATGGTTAAGAAATGAACCAAAAATAAAGTGGTCCAAACTTCTGTTTGGCATGAACTCGTAAATCAAGAGTTTCTCTTTTTGTTTAATGCAACAACCGAGAAGCTTTACAAGATTGCGATGCTGAAGTTTAGCAATTAACTGCACTTCAGTTTTGAACTCTTGCTGTCCTTGCTCAGAATTCTTCGAAAGCCTCTTGACAGCGATCTCAGTGCCATCAGCAAGCACACCCTGATAACAATTATTTGTATCATATAATTTGCAAAGACCGAAGAATATAATATTATGATGTACATAACCAAATTTATATACCTTGTACACAAGTCCGAAGCCACCTGCTCCTAATTTGTTGTAGCTAGAAAAGCAATTTGTGGCATAAAATATGGTTGATAAATCAAATGTTGGAATATCACTGTCCTCCTCCACCCTTCTGCATAATAGTTCTTTCCAGAAACCCACTTTCGACATCCCTGCTGGAAATTTTGTTGGCAAAGATTAACAATATATCAGAGGTTCTAAAATTAAAGTAGGGTCAGGCTTGAAAATCGCACACTGACCTGGCTTCTCAAATTTATTTTTCCATAAACATATGGCAAGTCCAAGTATTAAGCATATCATGAATACAGCAGAGCCAGTAATGATGCCTACAAGCTTCTTTTTGAAAATCTTCTTGTTATGTTCTGAGATATCAATATTAAAGAGCACTCTAAATTAGCATACCTTTTACACTGATAGATTACCAAAAATATCTTCTAGTCAATCAGAAACCATAAATCAAAGAGGCTACCTAGCTCCGAAGAAGGAACTCGAATATAAATATCTTGGCCACCTTCATATGATTGCCTCATATCAATCAGATCACTGAACCAAAGTAAGCAGCCACTTCCTCCGTCGCGCTTATCCAAATTTGCATATGCTGTACAGGAACAGTTTTGCAGACATAAGCTCTCACATTCTTGAAGGTCAATGGTCTTATTATACCTAGATGAAGACGTGTCAGGAAGAACAATCCCTGTGTACTTCATGAACCCATCTTTGCTACAACTTAATGGGGTGATCCTAACACAACCATTAGACCAATATGACATATCCCACTCTCTTTGAATCTTTGGTGCAAATCCTTCCAGGCAAGCACAATCTGGAGTGTTCACTGAATTGCAAACAGAATTCTCGCCACATAATGCATAATTGTCGCACCGAGCTGATGGTATAGTTATGAGAGTCTCCCAGACATTGGTTTCACTTGTCCAATGCAAAAGCTGCCGATTCCCCGAAGATGTCATGACGTATCTAAAAAAAGTAGAATTGTCAAGGACTTGGAACTCATAGAATATTTCCTTTTCATTCAAAACAAACTCAGATTTAAATACTGGACTTTGCTTATGATATGGAAGTGCTGTGAAGCTAAGTCCATTCCATGAACCTGCCCTGCTCATTATAGAATCTCCCTTCAATTGAACTGCTTGTGGATAACCTCTAAGATCCATTTTAAACGAGTAGTCTCCGGAATCAGGATCGTCTGTACTTTTCCAACAAGTTAGGAACCTATTTAGTCCTGTCTCTAGATTCCATCCAAGCTTCATTCCTGGCAACAAAGTATCACAAGGATAATCAAAACTTTGCCATAAGAGATTCTCCATTTTACCACCATTTCCATCTCTCACAACAAGATTTCCCGAGTCTAAGAGCTGTGCAACCGGATTCTCTGCTGCTTTCGACACTTTGGAGGACCAGAATGTGTTGTTTGAGCCATTGTGCAGTACAAGAACTCCTTGGTTGTTGATTTCCAACACTGATGAGTTGCTGTTGATTCGTTTGTTCCGGTTGGCAACCCATGAGTATTGAAGGAGATTGCTTGTACCATATTCCCAGGTATCGACCACTTGAGTCTCCGGGGCTGAAGAATCCAAGTTCAAAAGTTCCACCAGCTGAAACCAAAGTATCACCATCTTTCATGGATAAACTTGGTGTAATCATGTCTAGTGAAAAGGATTTTGTTATAAACCCCAATAATAAGAAGCAAATAACTCTAGTTCTCATCATGTTTTTTATTGGAAAACAGAAAGGAGGATGTTTCACGAACACAGAATTTATGTTATCAAAAACTAAACGATCTTTGAACAGTATTGAATGCAACAGAAAGGGAGCAAAGTGAAGTTGGGATGAAAATATTAATTCTATTTATTAAAATATTATTCTATTCTTATATCTTTTATGTTATAGATCAAATAATCTATATATTACAATTTTAAGGATTTTTTAGTTTAGGGAATGGAATTAGAAGATTTTGTACAAAAATAAAACTTATAGAATTAATTTTTCACTTATGGTCCGAGCCTAAATCTAATTTAAATAGAGTTTGACCAATTAAAAAACTAACCCACCACTCACGTTTTCATTAGTTTATAGACATATTTCGTCATGTAGGATAACTTTCTCATGGTAGTAAATACAAGTTAATATTCAATTTGATTTTTGAACTTGCATATGCGAGTTTTAATTTAATCCTTGAAATTCTAATGGCTTTTACTTAGTCTCTAAATTTTGTAAACGTGACTCACATTAGTTTTTGGGACAATTTTCAGTACACAAACGTCAATGAAGCGCTAATATAGCCAGATGCTACACTGAAACATATAAAATAAAGTCGTATCACTTGTTTTGGGAAGAAAAATTTCAATAAATACAATATTGTTTTGTACTATTTGAATGCCGAAACAAAAACGATATTATTTTACAGAATCCAATCATCTAACTGTCCACGTTATGTCTATGTGTTGTTCTAGGAGTATTCGCAAAATTTAGATACTAAACAGAAATAATTAAAATTTTAAAGACTAAATTGTTACTTGCACAAATTCAGGGACCAAGCTAAATATTATTTCTAATAAATACGCTTCAAGAAACATTTTTCAAAATATAAATCTTAATGGATTATGGATGGCTCTTATAACAAGTAATTTTGCATGGACAACGGAGTTTGACGATTGTCTACTCACGTCTTTTGATATGTTGTTGGCGTGCAGCATTAAAATAGCTCACTCAAGCCTTCAATTCTGACTTTTAAGGATCCCAATTTCAACTATGATCTGAAACAGAATTATGCCGACATTTTTAGTATCCTTCCTTGTTACTATTGAATTCGCTCGAACAAAAGCATAAGAAAAGCAAATTGAATTATATACTTTTTAATTGACCTTTATTTTTTATTTTTTTCCTAATAAAAAAGAGAGAATAAAATGCTATAGGAAACGCCTTCAATTGAATATTTTAATACAACTAAAACTAATCTAATTATGAATATCGTTGGACAGTAAAAGGAAATTTGGATTAAGAAAATATAAACTCATAACAGATGTGATGTATGAAAATGGTAAATTTGAAAAAAGAAGCACAAAGTCTGTTTGAATTTTAGGTCCTTTGATGTCATCAACATTAAGATAGAATATTCCAAAGATAAATGATACTATTGAATTTTCTATTTAGAGTCGGAGAGATCAAGTCATGGTCATAGTTTATCAGACTATCAGAATGCAGGTCGTTTCAGTTTAGACAGATTGCTATCAGTAATTAACATTAGAGCCATAGATGGCATGTCAAGCCTATCTCTATTGCACGCGTAGGACTCCGATATATAAGCATCGCAGTACTTTGCGTAAATCAACTGCGTTGCCTAATGAATCATTAATCAATTTCAGGTATCTGTTTTGCTTTTCACCCCTGATGCAAGAAATCAGTAACTTATATGAGTAGATATTCAATATTCACCAATCTAGAATGACTTTCCTTCTAATCAGTACTAAAAATAAATCATTCTATATAGTATAAAAACTTCAAAACTAAAGACACCTGACTTGGTGGATACTTTTCCATGCACTACATATTCAGGAGACATATAATTATGGAGAAACATCAATTTTTCACATGCAATTAATGACATGAAGAAACATCAGGTAGCATTTAAGGCTGAAAGGTAGTTGTGTCCGGCATACTTACTAACTTCTAACTATCCGAGTCGTTTGGCGTCAATTTGATCTTCCCAAAAGGTTTTTGAAAGCCTAAAGTTTGAGATTTTTAATTCATATTATCATTTAGCAAATGTTAATAGTTTTGAGATCTCTATGGATAATCCTCATTCTAGAGTCTTGATGAAGATAGTATTGAAAAAAAAATTGTGGTTCAAACAAGAACTTATTTAACAAGGGAAGCACCAAAATAATTTTTTTATAACCAATTCAATGAAATCAAAATGGCACTATTTTTTCCCCTCAATTTTTCTTCTCTTGGTCGACGACGAGCTCTCTCTCACTCCTGTTTCTTTTTCTCTTGTGTGTGTAAAAAATTATTCACTCTTTCTCTTCTCTTTTTCCTTTTACTACTAATGGCTATAAGCCATAACTTTCTTTTCTTCTTTGGAGTAAACTACTATTTTTACCCACAAAAGTTGAAAACGTTGACACATCTATCCATAGGAGAAGAAAATTACCATTTATATTCATGAAACATGAATTTTGCACAACAAAATTATCCAAACACTAAAAATGTATCTAAAAACCTCAAATTACCCTTATCATTACCACTACTATCATCATCCCCCATCTCTCTTCACATCACCTGAACACCCTTCTATCTAATCTCCATTTCTCTGCCACAAACCACCTTTGTCACAAACCATTTCATTGCCGCTCCTTCATCACCATAACCTTCATCGCCTCAATTAAAGCACAGTGCATTGAAAAATAGTGACCTCATGAATTAACTCGGAAAAAAGTACCTTTGGAGAAATCAAAATCAACCCAAAGAAGGATTTGAAATGGATGATGATGGATGAGAGTCAAAATTGGATCCTTGTTTCAATTGAGTGTGAAACTGTTTGAGGGAACAAAATAGTGAAAAGGGTATCATGGAGAAAGCTGACAGAAATAGGGCGAAAAAGGACACAGATCCAAGGTGTGAAGAGAGTAAAGAGAAAGGATCAAATCTGAACAACCAAACACAGAACCCTCATGTATTTGGATTCACTTTTTCTAGGAGAAAAGAAAAATGGAGAGAGAGAGAGAGAGAGAGAGAGAACTGCAGTTTTGGTTCACAAACGGGACCGCGGTGGTAGCGGCTGGCGCGGGGGCCTGTCGGGGGCGCTGGTTCGGTAATGAGGAGAAAGTAGCCATGGTAGGTGAGGGTGGTCAGCGGTGAAGAGAGGAGACAGGGGCATTGCGGCTCTAGGGTTGCTGGCGGCGGCAAAGCAGGGGATGGTACGAAGGTCCTCTGGTCGGCAAGGGTGAGAAAGGGAAGGAGAGAAGGAGGGGTGGTCGCTAACGTTGACGCTGGAAACTGCAAGAATGGAAACAGAGGCAATTTGGGGCTAGTGGTGGTAGTGGTGGTAAGGTGATGAGTAGATGAGGATGATGAAGTGGTTAGGTGGGGGGAGGTAGATGATGCAGATGATGATAAGGGTAATTTGGGGTTTTTTATATGATTTTTTAGTGTTTGGATAATTTTGTTGTATGAAACTCATGTTTTATGGGTACAAATGGTAATTTTCTTTTTTTATGGGTAGATGTGTCAGCGTATTTAACTTTCGTGGATAGAAATGGTAGTTTACTCTTTTTTTATTTGGAAATGTGGGTCCCACTTGAGTTGAGACCCCCAACAAATCTCCTCTCACCGACTCAAGTGGGGATAGGTTGCTCTACCAAGTTCGTCTTCTCTTTACAAGAATCAAACTTCACTGCAGGTAGATTTCATCATATCTGAACTATTATCATCAGTATAGATCTTCTTAAGTACATACGACTTCAACTCAACTGTAATACCCTACCACACAGAGTTTTACGCTTAAGTTTGTAAAATAGAGGTGGTGAAGTATTACGACCTCTAAAAATAAAATAATAAAGTATACATGCATAATATAATTGAAGGAATATAATATTCGAGAAGTCTTAAAATTTGGTTAAGCAAAATGTGAAAAATAAAAGCGCAACTCTCAAGATAACGATTACTTGCGTACGAAGAAAGGTAAAGATACACATATATGATAAGACTAGAGTGTCAAGAATACAAATATTCAAACTCCAAACTCAACCTGCAAAGTCAAGGCCGGCTGGAGAATATTTATCTACACAGGTATAAATATACATCCTAGAAGTACTCAAAATACATAACATAAGTTCCTAGTTCTCCATCCAATCTCTAAGAGGTACAAAGTAAAAACTACACAATGGAGGAAATCTAAACATGAATACATATATATATATATATATATATATATATATATATCAAAATGCATAAGTCTAACTTTGCCTGCAAAAGAAACTCCAGACATTTAGCGAGGTGTCTCTCGACCTATATCTGAAAATGGCAACATATGTATCAGGTGAGAGCTGTAACAGCCCAGACCACCCGCTAGCACGATATTGTCCGCTTTGGCACACAAGGTCTCACGGTTTTGCCTTTGACGATAGGGATGCTAGCCGAAACCCCTCACACTCACTCGTCAAAACGCGTCATGCTAGGGATAGGTATCCACACCCTTATAAGGCATGCTTCGTTCCCCTCTCCAACCGATGTGGGCCTCACAGTCCACCCCCCTAAGGGAGCCCAGCGCCCTCGCTGGCACATCGATCCGGGTTTCGGCTCTGATACCATCTGTAACAGCCCAGACCACGCGCTAGCACGATATTGTCCACTTTGGCACACAAGGCCTCACGGTTTTGCCTTTGACGATAGGGATGCTAGCCGAAACCCCCCACACTCACTCGTCAAAACGCGTCATGCTAGGAATAGGTATCCACACCTTTATAAGGCATGCTTCGTTCCCCTCTCCAACCGATGTGGGCCTTACAAGAACCAGAGGTTCTCAGCATGATAATGGTGCCCACATAAATAATATATAAAGTTTCGAAAAAGTTAGAGATAATTCTAGAACTCTGACACTCAGATCTAAAACTTAAAACTATAATTGAAAACTATAAATAAGGTAAGTTATCTAAGGTTCTTAAAGTTTTAACTAAATCCTAACTTGATCCCTCACTTTTCTCTTTCCTCCAATCCTTTAAAATTTCGGTGGAACTGTCCTCGTCACTCCTCCACCAGATAAGGGCCTCTCAGTTGTACAGACAAACAATACAGACAAAGAAAACACAAATAGGATGCAGTTACAGCAAGAAAATCATATAACAAGTAAGCATAGATATTCAAATAGGCAACCCAAGTAATGCAAACTCAAACAAGACAAACAAATGCATATGATGTATTCATTTTTCACTGACTGTGAGCTCATATGTCGGTTACTTTGGCAGAACCCAACATACTCGGTAGCTAACCTGGATACTCACTTGGTGAACGATACAGTACCACGATCCTCACTTAGTGAACGGTAAAACACACCATTCTCAAAAATTTAATTCCACAAATTTTTTGTACATAATCTTTTAAATGATTAAAATAATAATAGAGGAGTTTTTAGTTTTATAATTAGTTATATATATATATAACTCTTCAAATAAAAAATTATATCATAATAAATTCTATAGTATAATGCAATGATATAATATAATAAAAACTAATTCTGACCATCTATTATATTTATTAAAGTACTTGATTAAGTTGAATTTTTTGATAAAGTATAAAAAAGAGAGTCAATTTTTTTTATTTGATTTTGATAAATGAGTTAAATTTATTTTAAACAAAGATCAACATATAAATACAAAAGTAATATATTGACACTCAACCAAATTAAAGTTTGACTCATCTAAATTCTATTTCACTAAAAACATTTTGTATCATCGAATAAAATTTTACAATCATTTATATAAGTTAAAAATAAATAAAATTATGAAAATTAAAACAAATCCAAGGAATAATATAATATATGGGTTATTTGAAAAATCTATAAAAAATATAATATATAAGTTATTTGATCTATAACATATAATATATATAAATAGAATAATATTTTAATAAACAGAATTAATGATAAAAAAAGAATAATTTTTTTTAAAAAATAACTTAATAATAATATTAAAATCATTAATTATAAGATAATAGAAGTAATTTATTAAATTCATTATTAATATTAATTAAAAGTTAGTGCTAATGAAGACTATTGAAGAGACAATTAAAAAATAAAAAATTAATAAAAATTATGACTTAAAAAAATTTTATGTGACAATAGAATAATAAATAAGATGTCATCTCTAGTTATGGTAAAACCTATATATATATAGAAAAAGTAAATATCTTGAAAAAACGTCTTTTATTGAATTGAATCTTCAGTACAATGTTAAATAAACACAAAAGTTTATATATATATATATATATATATATATAGAAAAAGTAAATATCTTGAAAAAACGTCTTTTATTGAATTGAATCTTCAGTACAATATTAAATAAACACAAAAGTGATATATATATATATATATATATATATATATTCTTTATGAAACATTTGGAAAAAAGGGAGCCAAGACCCTTAATTACAGGCCTTCTGATTTATTCAAGGTTAACATCAAATATATCAAGGATTGATGATGCCATTGAATTTTCAGTTTCCAGCCGCAGAAAAAAAAAAAAATCCAAGCAGTTCCAATTGCTTCACGGCGAGAAAAAAGGAAACAGGAGAGGACAGGGGAAGAAAAAAAAAGAGTTTTTTGGGGGGGGGGGGGGGGGGGGACTTGGACACAAAAGGAATGTAAGGACAAGTTATATGCACATCCAATCTATTTTTTTTATATTATATAAAAGTTAAGACTAATTTTTTTTATAAAAAAAAGTTAATACCAATATTATCATACAATGAAAAGTTCATATTTTACTATTTTATAATTAGTAACTTTTATGTTGTTTATAATTTGGTATCTAACTTTTATTTAATTTATTTTTTATAAAAAAAATTTGAATATTTAATAATTATTTATTTTTATATTTTTAAATTAAATATTAATTTTTATTCTTTTTTTGTAAGCTAGACAAACATTTTTAGACATTATAACGATCACTTCTATAATTTTGTCATATAAGCATTATTATAAAAGTGTCTATCTTTTTCAGTTTTTCTATCTATAATGTTTCTAAAAACCGTTACAATGTCAACAAAAAAGTAGTTATAATTACATTCATTTTAGTTTTACTCACTTTACAATCATTAACTCTCACTCAATATCATCATTAACTACATACAATATATTCTCTCTTATTCACTCATTTTTACATCATGGTCACACGACTCATTCTCTCCTACTCACTTCTACTCATATTTATTATATAAATCAGTATCTGATTCACTTTACACTTTTTTTTCACATAATTTTATGTCTCTTATTCTATCTTTCCTTCATTCTTGTCAATATTTTGTACAATTATTTTTATAATTAAAGTTTTTTTTAGTTTACTAAATTATTGATTCATCATATATTAGAAGATGAATTTTCTAAAATACTAAAATGTATATTTTTACGATTTTTTTATTTTTAGCTAATTGTGTTCATTGATTATATATTATCTTTGTCACATATATTATTTTTTACCATTTCACATTTTATATTTTTAAATATTATTTAATTATAATAATAATGTTAAAAATATATATGGTGTCATAATTCATGAAAAATAAAATTAAAAAGTTGAATGTTATGTTCAGTTATTAAAACATTATACACTCATTTGCATTGTATCTAAAAGTATTATTCTGCAAATTCATATAAAATACAAGAATTGTCTATGATGGAAAAAGTATCTTTTAGTCCTTTAAGGTCTATAAACAAATATTTTAAATTTGTGGCTATCATTTGCACTGTATAAGAATTGTAATTATATTTACTTCGGCCCCAAAATTTTAGTAATAACAAACCCGTATCTATTTGATAAAGCAAATAAATTATGTTCTCTTTTTGGTTTATAATAAACCACGACTTTGTTGTAGTTGTATGAAGCTAAGTCACTGGTGAGTTGTTTATTTTATGTAGACTTAAACTTGAATAGACTTTTGTTAATACAAAATATCTATTATATATTTTATTATATATTATTAATTTTATAATAAAAATTCATTATATAATACTTTTTTATTGTAATTAAAAAAATTTAAAATTAAGAAGTTCTTTTTCTTTTCTCTTCTTTATCTTTTTTTCTTTATCATCTATTTTATTTCACTTTTTAATTTAATATTAAAAAAATAATAATATTTTATAATATTATTAAAGTATGACATGTATAACTAGGATATAAAAGATATAAATTTAACTAACAGATTTATTATTTAAAATACAAATCTAATTCTCATATATTTATGTACCTAAATTTTTAAAATTTTTATAATACACAAATCTAACATTTAGATATATGTATCTGAAATTTTAAAATTTTTAATGCATAAATCTAACATTTAAATTTGTGTATCTCATTTAAATCGGTCTTTTAGATTTTATTTTTTTTTTTCTCAACAAATTTGACCTTCTAATTTGTTTAATAACAATTTAAAAAAAATTAATTCCATATAAAAAAAACCAACTTTTTTAATAACAGTGCATTACACACCAATTTATTCTATATAAAAAATTAGTCACTCTATTTTTCTTATATACTTTTTTATACCATGACCCAACACTAGGCCCAAACACAAATACACCTAAAGACCCAATTCAAAAATTGACCTTCACTCTTCACTGACCTCTCTTAATGAGGTCAGATTCGATACAGACTCCACTTTAAGGAAGTCGGGATCGAAGGTTAGCTGGCAGATAACACTTATTCAAATAAGTAACTACTCCTAAAATCTCGCAACTCACTTCCAGGAGACATATCTCAACTTCCCTAAGATAAAAAAAAAAACGGTTATCCACCTTAAAAGGTGGAACTAGTTCAACGATGGTTATTGGTTCACCACTATAAATATACTAACACCCCTCAGGTATCTCTAAGTTCCAATATACTTAGAGATACATTTGCTATAAACCCTTTGCTGACTTAGGCATTGGAGTGTCTTTACAAGTACCACCCCCCATTCCTCCATGCACACAAGTCAGACGGCAATTCCCTGACGCAATCCAAGTCAGAGACCACCTCCTCCTGACATTTGGGCTAACCTTACAAGTCCAACCCATTAATTTTCGATTACCCATCGTAACAATACTATTATTAATTATTAGTTTGACAATAAAAGTATATCACATATCATTTGTTAGTTGTAATTAAAATTAAAATTTAAAATCGACATTTGTATTTATATTATATTATTAGTTTGACAATAAAAATATAGATTTTTTTATTTTGAATTGTTTAAATATTTTATTTATTAAAATGTGTAACATGTACTTTTTAAACTACCATTATACATCTCAGATATAAAAAATAAAAGATAAATAAGTACAGAAGTCGAATACTATGTATCTGAGATGAAATATCTTTAAAAAAATTTCAAATGCACTTGGGATGTATTATATCTACGTATAATAATATATATTTAGAGTGCATAACATTCGAGATAAAGTCAAAAAATTAAAATATATATAAGTATAATAATATGATTATTAAATAAAAATGAAGTAATAATGAATAATAAATTATTAATTAATTTTATTTCGAAACAAAATATTAATTATAAGAAGAAAATTAATATATGGACTAAATAGATAGATATACAACAATAAAAAAAATTATATTATAATTAAATTAATAAATATTTATTAAAAAAATTAAACATACATCTTCGAATTAGGACTTAGAAACTACAGTTTTTGGTTTTGATTTTTTAGAGTTATTTTTGTTAGAGGTATAACTTAATAATATTATTAGAAAAGTTTAGGGATCAGCAATTTTTGTGGTTTGTGGCAGTATTTAACCATCAAAAGAAAAAAGAATGATATCTCACCATTAAATATAATCCCACACCATTAAAAATACTATTAATGACAAATTGATAGTTACAAAACACTAACCTCCTAACACTCTTCGTATTATTATTATCATAATATTGGCAATTAAGACAATGATACTAACATTAATAATTATAGTAATGAGAATAATAGTAATAACAATTTTAATAATTAAAATAATACTAATAGTAATAATAATAGACAAAAAAATAATATAATAGCGAAAGGTTGCAAGAAGGATAATATTAGCATGACTATAAGGTTAGCCTATATCTACATTTGTTTCAATTGTTACAATAATACAATCTACTATTTGTGGACCGCTCTCTATATTTCTGGATATTTTCATTTATTGCTTGATTCTTTAAGGTCCGAATTATACTTTCTCTGCAGAAGAAAGCTCCTAAAATACAATGCAAAAAAAAAAAAACTATGTAACGGATAACATTATCAAAAATAGGTTTGATATTATTTTTTTTCTAATTTATATATCCATCTAAATTCTGTGTAACGGTCTAAATCTAGTTGAACATAACAGAACAAAGAAATAAGGTGAACAAATCATCAAGAATAAGATCCAAATTTTTTTTTACCCAGCACCATTTTTCAATTATTCTATCATATTTTACCTTCTTTTTTTTGTTTTTGTTATTTTGGACTATTCAAAGTTCTCCAACAACTCTATTGAGAACAATCAAAGTGTGACTTTCACACATTCTCTCTTTCATGTTTTAACTTTTGTTGTACTTCTACTTGAATTTAGATCCTCTAAATTTTGAATTTTTACTTTAGAAGGTAAAGTGTGATCTCTCACTCTTGAATGATTTTTCTCTCATATTTTCTCTTAGTTCTACCTATGAAATAAATAGTGAGAGATCACATTTTACTCTCTAAAGTGAAATTCAAAATTTAGAGGATCCAAATCCCTTCTGCTTTATAAAAGTTGCAAACATTTTCATGTGTTACAAACTACTTTTACAAGTTACTAACTAAAACTTAGTTCGGTATATAGACAACTTTTAGTTGTTGTTGATAGAGATTTTCATTTTGATCTGATACCTATCTAATCAAACAGCTACCTCCAATTTTCAACATGCTACCTTGCCTCTACCACTGAGATTGTAACTTCATTTTCAGAACATGTGTTCTGATTACTTGCTAGAAAGCCTTTATTGTAACAATTCCTTTCCACATAAAATGCAGGCTGTTTTGGCTTAGGGAGATTGCTATCACTAGTTAACATTACAACCACAGAAAGCATGTCTGGCCTGTCTTCCGGACTTTGTTGCACACATAATAGAGCAATATGTATGCATCTAAGTATTTCAGTTTCATCAGAAGCGTTGCTTAATGAATCATCAATCAGTTCTAAGTGTCTCTGCTCAACCCACAATCTCCAGCTCTGAAGAAATACAAAAATCAGAACGAATATCTAAGTACATGTTCATTAGTGTGTCATGGACCTCATGTTGAAGAAACTTTGTTGTAATAAAAACATGTCAATCCATATCGTATCACAGTATCATTACTCTCATTATTTATTTTTCGTTTATTATACTTACATGTCCAAGAAGATTAAGGCTATGATTCGGGTCGCTGAAATCTCTATTCTTCTTGCCGCTTAGTATCTCCAGTGCCAAAACTCCAAAGCTAAAGACATCTGACTTCACAGAAAATTTCCCATGAACTGCATACTCAGGAGGCATATAACCACTGCAAAACATTATTTTAATATAGAATCAATAACCTCTCAAACATCAGAAAGCACCAACAAGAATGTAAGGTATCTGCAAACAGCACTCTTACTATGTCCCAACTATCCGATTGGTTTTCGCCTCAGTTTGATCTCCCCCAAAGGCCTTCGCAAGCCCAAAGTCAGAGATTTTTGGATTCATATTGGCATCTAGAAGAATATTGCTAGCTTTGAGGTCTCTGTGAATAATCCTCATTCTAGAGTCTTGATGAAGATAAAGAAGCCCACGAGCAATGCCAACAATAATATGCATGCGTGTTGGCCAATCTAGTAATTTTCTCCTTGTTTGGTCTAAATGGTTCAATTCATTTTCAAAGTCAGTGCACACCATAACAGGCTATAAACTCAAATGGAAACTATAAATGAAAGATGGCTCATACCAAATATAAAGGAGTCCAAGCTTTTGTTAGGCACATATTCATATACTAACATTTTCTCTTCCTCCTCAAGACAACAACCAAAAAGCTTAACAAGATTACGGTGCTGAAGCTTAGCAATTGTATTGACTTCATTTCTCAATTCATTTAGTCCTTGGCCAGAATTTATGGAGAGCCTCTTTACAGCTATCTCTTGTCCATCAATTAATGTGCCCTGAAAAGTGAAAACAATAACATCCATATTGAATTTGTACTTTGTGAAATGGGATAGTTGATCATCTTAACATTATTATATTACCTTGTAAACAGGGCCAAATCCACCTTCTCCCACCTTGTTATCACTAGAAAAGTTGGCTGTTGCATTAACTATAGTTTGAAAATCAAATGTTGGCCAGTCCACCTCTTCCTTTCTTTGTCCACATCTGTAATCCTGGTTGTGAACTTTCTCTGCCACTCCAAATTCAGAGGATAGAAGTAAAGAAAGGAACAAAATGGCCTCAGACTGATACTATAAACGTAATCAGTTATCAACTTATTCTAATTTACCTCTCTTTCTTCTGCTGTCACTTTGTTTATAGGTTAAGTGTCCCAGAAAGAGGAAGATAATCATGACCAAAACACCACATACAATTATGATACCCACTAGTCTTTTGTCTTTGTTGGATCGCTCCATTTTCTTTACACTATCTGTGAAATTTAGAACATAATCAGAAGGGATTTTAAGGAACTTTGATGACATTATAATTATCTATACATTTCAATATTACTTCAATACAAATAAAAACTCTAAGATAACTTTATGACCAGATAATTGATTTTTTTATTTGTTGGAATCTTGGATGCATATGCTGATAAACATAGAATTTCTTTTTCATCATTCCTTCAACACATAATACATAAGGCAGAAAATGAAGCTGGGTAATGTTTGAATTGTTTTGAACTTTAGAACTACCAAAGATATCTAATTAAATGACAACCAACAGAAACTAAATAAACAGTAAAATAAAAATTACCAATGTCTGAAGCAGCTAGCCTTACATAAAGGTCTTGACCACGCTCGCTATATTGGATTATATCCACCAGTTCGACAAACCAAAGCAAGCAACCACTTCCATCAACATATAAGTTTGCATATGCAGTACACGAACATTTACTTGAGCACAATTGACCACATTCTTTAAGATTCAAGGTTTCACTGAAAAATGATGAGGAGGTATTAGGCAATTTAACTCCTGTGTACCTCAAGAAGCCATCATCATGGCAATTCAAGTTCGTCCTGCGTTCACATCCAGTAAACCAGTTCCCATTATTCCAATCTTTTGGAGACTTAGGACTGAACCCGGTCAAGCATCCACAAATAGGGAAGTTATTGTTATTGCAGACGGCATTAGCACCACACCATGCATAATGTTGGCACTGATTTGACAGAGATGTTGAGGAGAGTGCCCAATTCTGGATCCGATTGATCCATACGAATCGCTGCATGTTGCCTGATGGATGCAGTACATCTCTTGACAACATAGACGACCCAGAACTCTTCCTGAGTTGGTAACCCACATAAACTTCACTTTCACTATATGTGAATTGAAAGACCAATGATGCTTCTGACCTTGCTGGATTTCCTGTCAACTCAAGACCATTCCACGATCCAAATCGTGACACTATAGTGGTTCCTTTTCTTATAACCACCTGTGGCCAACCATGAGTATCAAGATGAATTGAGTACTTACCAGGGGCAGGGTCATCTTTACTCTTCCAAGATGTTAAGAATGTCTCCAAACCAGTAACCAGGTTCTTCCCAATCTTCATCCCAGGCATATATGTGTCACAAGGATAATCAAAACTCTGCCACAAATAGGATTCTGTGGTTCTACCATTAGAGGCTCTCACCACAAGATTCCCTGATTCCAGAAGCTGTGCAAATGCATCTTCTGCAGTTGCATATGCATTTGAAGACCAAACAATATTACCTGTGATATTAATAAGGTTAAGGATACCCCCCTTAGTGATCCTGAGAATTCCTGAACCATCTCTAATAGGAGCTTCTCTATTTGCTACCCATATAGGAGTTCTAGGTGAAGCCACGTACCATATTCCCAAATATCGGTTTCTGGAGTTACCAGGGCTGAAGAACCCCAGTTCAAAGGTCCCTCTTGCGGAAACTAACTTGTCACCATCTTTGATGAGTTTATGTGTAGTAAGAATGTCTAGAGCTGAGAAGCTTGATAAGAATGAAGCGAAAAGAGAAGTCACAAAAAGTGACACAAGGCTTCTCATGTTTTTGCTTAAAGGGCAGGTACTGGGTAGTGTAAATTTGATTGAAAAATCATAGTTAATAATATAAACGGTGATACCATAAAACGATTGCTCCAAGCTGCAAGGTCCATTAAATCTGGAAGTGCTATTGAGGAATTTGTCTCTTTCTCGGGACATCATTTGCTTGGTCACAGATGCAATCGCAATCAAACCAACTGACTCTAACTTTGAACTTTCATATTTGGCTCTGACACGTGACATCCCAAAGCCGAAAAGTAAAACACATGCTTGTGGCAAATTCAATGTTGTTATGACTCATGAAAGTAACAATTTAACATAACATTATCCATTGGTGTCTTGTTCTGAATTAAAAAGGTTGATAAGCTCATTTTAATATTTTCTAATGAAAATAAATTGCTAAAAAGAACATAATCAATCAAGCATACACGTAACGTTAAAGTTTTCCAACCAGTGATTTGAATAAACCAAAACCAAAAGAAAAGGGAAAGAAGGACACGGTATTTAATATTTACTATTTAGTGTTGAATTCAAATGCACACTTTCTTTTCCAAAGGCTCAGTATTAATAAAAGAATGTAAGCTATAGTTTATTAGTTTTACTCTGAAAAGTCACCATGCTTTGTTAGTAGGAAAGCATGACCGCCGCCGAAGGATCATGTTCCAATCGCTAATGATTCCGTCAACAAGAAATTTCAAAGGCTATCAACTATCAAGCATAGTGCTTTGATACCGTAGAATGCAAACCAAGTAACGATGATAAATAAAAAATAAAAATTGTGGAAAGTTCTATTTGTAAACTCGTATGTGCAGTTAGAGTTAACTTGGTTGTGCAGATAACTCTCTTATACATAAGAGGAATTACAGCGTGTAGTTATTTCAACAAGGAATATATTTTCGAGTTGAAATTCGCAATTTACCTATCAGATGCTGATAAAACATATAAGACATTGCTGTGTCATTTCTATCATAGTTGCAAACTGTAGTAAAAATGGCATCCTATTTTTAATGATTCAATACAGCAAGGGTAAAGATCAAACATGCCCTTGAGAAAATTTAAATATAAAAGCATCTTATTACAATTTCCTAAATATTGCCTTTTCAAAACATGGCATCCCCTGCAGACTGAAATCACAACTACATAAAGTTGGGTGGAACAAAGCTACATTAAAACAAACATCTAATTCATGAGAAAACAGCCGCAAGTATATTAATGCACATGGTAAGTATAACAAAATTATGAATTGTAAAGAATTTCAATCAGAATGAAGATTGCTATTGGTTTTTAAGTGCATTCATTTTCTCCCTCAGGTAGTAGAGTTTGGCCCTCCTGACTCTCTTCTTGTCTAGCACTTTTATCTCCTTTATATTTGGTGAATACCTACACATATTGGATATGTATTAGGCACTGACTATTAATATGACTATTTGCCATTAAAACAAGCACAACCAATAAAGAAGTAGAAGATAGCAAACAACAGTCCTCCTCCCCCTATGGCCTCCTCAAAACCCAAAATAAAAGTAATCCATATAGCATATGACACTATGACAGGCTGAAAAGGAGGATTACTAAATATCACTAACAGTAGAATACAATTTACATCATGCTCTGAACTGTCACTGTCCACTCAACACCATGGTTCTTTAGTGCTACTATAGCACTCTATAACTGCTTTGGTTACATGCAATTCCAGGATCTACGCAAGAGCACACAAGGAACAGCCAAAGTTTATATGACAATCACAAACCCTTTTCATAAAGTGATATAACTAGAATATCAAATAACACTGATGGTTCATCAACCTATGGTCAGTTCTTAGTGGAGCCATGTTTTTGTTATCTTTCATTTTTTATGACGAAGCACAAAGCAATTTACCAAGTCAAAAGAGCTTGTCTGCAATGAGATCAATTTATAAATTGGGAAATTCATACTTACAGCGGGAATAGAGATTCGATCCCAACACCAGCCACCAGCCTTCTAATTCTAAATGTAGTGTTAAGACCAGCATTACGCCTTGCAATAACAATGCCTTTAATGATAGAAACACGCCTCTTGTTCTCAGGTACTTCCTGTTATATCAAATGTAGAAGTGCATACAAATCATGTTAATACAATGAACAAAATACAAGCACTGCACAAATATAGATAATTCTTCAAACAAACCTATCATACCACTTTGAGCTCCACAATATAACCAGGCTTTATGTCAGGGATCTCTCTCTGCGCTCTCACCTCCTCTACTGCCTCCTTGTTTAAAATCTATGTAACATAAAACCAACAAATTTCACAATGAGAAAAATAGAAATTAAATTCTTCTTGCTTAAAATAAAACAAAGTAGTCACATGCCTGCATAATGTGCCTGCCAGTTTTATCTAATCTCTTAAATTTGATGCGAGGAGGCACATCTGGCACAGGATTGGGAATATCTTCAGAAAAACCAATAGAATCTGTCGCTGTTGACATAAACCTGCTGGAAAAAGAAGGTCCAAACATAGCAGTCTGCTGAAACGAAGCCAGTCCAGAATTCCGGAGTTCAGACACAAAACCATTATTGGACTCGAAACTTGTTAATGCCTCAGACCGAGATAATCCCCTAATCTGCGCAGGAAAACACATGAGCATTCAGCCATATGAGCTCGTATCCCATAAGGACAACACCTAAAATCCAAGAACACACTTCCAATGCGAAAGACGGAATAACAGAAGCATGAAACATCATAACACTTCAGGTAGGGGGAACATTTAAAAAAAAAAAAAAAGAGGAAACAAAACTCGCTCGTTAAGATTATAAGCTGACTAAAACACCAAAGAAGCTAATTCCAAGTTCAAAGAACTGTTTTGTTATTCAATCAGCCATGAGTAAAAAAAGCAGGATTTAACAGAGCATATTAGCATAACCGAGTTTAATCACATTTCAGGATTATAATAAATCGAATGGTATTTATAGTGTTAACTTTATGTTATATCATATAATTCTAAATCTATAATGATTCGAACATATAAAAGCTGAAATCACATTACGAATCTTAGCTCAACCTACAAGTTCATCACCGAAACCATTATAAGTCTATGTTACATACAAAAAGGTAAATTAAAAAGCATGATAATAAAATTCAAGCACGAAAAGCGAAAGGAAAATGAGTAAAATGAAGAGGTAGTTACAGCGATGGGAGAAAAAGGAGAAGAAGAGAATGGGCGAGAAGTGGTGGGAGGATGAAATTCCTGCGGAGAACGAAGGAGGGTTGATCGGAGCAGAGAGGAGAAGAGCCTGCGGGAAGCCATGTCGATGCAGAGTGATCGAAGGAGAAAGCCCACAAAGGATTAGGGTTTATGGCCTGCGCACGTGTGCCATTTTCGGGTTCACACGCTTAGCATTTGAACATCAGTGGTTAATGACCATTGTGTCCCTAAAATTAACTAATTAACTAACTATTATTTCAGATTATGAAATATTTGATAATTTGATTACTCACGATTTTAATTTGAAAGATATAAAAAAGCATAACTTTTAATTTGTTTCTTGTTAATTTATATATTTTAGAGTAAAGTATCGTTTTTGTCCCGACGTTTAGGGTAAGTCTCAAAATTATTCCTAACGTTTCAATCGTTCTTTTTAAATCCCTAACGTTTCAAAATTGACTCAATGTTATCTTGTCGTTAGAGATCTGTTAACAAAATTGACGGCGGGACAAAATTGAGACGATTTTGAAACGTTATGGACAAAAACGATACATAAAAATAAATTTTAATTTAATTTTATCTTTCAATGATATTAATTTTTTACTGTACATAGTATTCAATTATTTTTTAATTACATCTAAATAAATTACACTTAATCACATTACTTTCATTTTAAATAAATTTATTTTTTTATAATTTTAAAAAAATTTAATATATTAGAGACAAAAGGTATAATTTATATTTTATTGTATATATATTATTTTTTTCTTTTCTACAAGTTTATATACTAGTCATTCTACAAATATTTCATGATAACTAAAAATCTTTAAAAATAAAATTATAAAAAATTTAATTTATTTAAAATGAAAGTAATATGATTACGTCTAATTTATTTAGATGTGATTAAAAAATAATTGAATATTATGTATAGTAAAAAATTGATATTATTGAATGACAAAATTAAAATTTATTTCTATGTATCATTTTTGTCCCAACGTTTTCATCATATTTAAGTTCCTAACGTTTTAAAATCGTCTCAATTTTGTCCCGCCGTTAATTCTGTTAAGGATCCCTAACGACAAGACAACATTGAGTTAGTTTTGAAACGTTAGGGATTTAAATAGGACGATTGAAACGTTAGAGACAACTTTAGAACTTACCCCAAATGTTAGGGATAAAAACGATACTTTACGCTATATTTTATTACTATAGTTATCAGCATTTAAATATTTTATTATAAAAACTAATAGTTTACACAATTTTACTTCTATTGATATTGGTTAGGAAATTGATGAGAATAGAAACTAAAAATTTTGAAATATAAAATTGTAAGAAAATATATGTCTTATATTTAATACTTATACTTTATTTTTTGGCAAAAATACTGAATATATATTGTGTATTATTTTGTAATAATATATTTTTTAAACAAATAATAAACATATATTATTGTAATCATATTTCCGACGGACATAAAAATATAAAATTAAGTCTATATTAAAATTAAAATAATAAAAAATGAACTTTATGTTAAAATTATAAAAGAAAAAATATGAATTTGATCTTTATCAACTTCATTATATATATATATATATATATAATAATTCAACAATATTAAATGTATATTAAAATCAGGTAGTTAATTTTAATGTATAAATAATATTTTTGATTATTTTAACTACATATGTATAATATTTTTTTATTATTTTAACTACATATTATAATATATACCAAAAATTTAAATAGATCAGATAAGATTAGGCCTAAATTCACACTCGACTTTATCCATATCTCAATTCGCTCCATTCTTAACTCGACTCGGTCGGACCATATTACTAATCCATTCGTAAGTCAAATTACCAACATGAATGAATTAGGTCATATTAGATACAATAAAACTAGAATTGTCAGCCCTACTTGAATAATTTTCATATATTAAGTTATTTTATCACATACCTTTTTTTTCAAGTTAAATAAAAATATATTAAATGATTACACATTAATTCCTTTAGAATCAACAATAAAAAATGGTGGATAATTTTATTAATGATAAGTATCAACTATCTAAATTCGAGAGTAAATTTCTTAATTTTTTTAATTATTTAATAAAATATAATTTTTTATTATTCAATATTTATATATATATATATATATATATTTTTGTCTTATTTAAAGAGTCTAAGATAAAAAAAATACATTTTATCAAACAATCGAACAAAATTGAGAAGATCATTTTTCCCAAATTGTGATCACAACGTTGACCTATGTTGCATAATTCTAACGAATTCAGGTTGCCATCAAACTCATACTCGAAAGAACGATTATCGAGTCAATAATACTGATTTCGTTGTCGATAAGTCTAATTTTAAAACTGAGGTTAATAATAAGAAATTATACCTCTTAATTCTAGTTTTTACTTCCTCTTTCTATCTAATGTTTCTCTACACTCAGATTGTAATCGTACCTTGGACCTATGTTACATAACTCTACGGTAAATTTCTTCAAGAAACGAGTTCATATTTTAAAGAAAAATTATTGAGCTAATAATGGTGAAATGGCGATTTCGTTGTCTTTTGTGTTATAACAAATGAGGTCATGTTTGAAAGAAAGACTACTGAGTCAATAATAACAATCTTTTTGTCAATAAATCTGATTTAGGAATTTGTATTAATAAAAAAGTCATATCTTTATTTCTGTTTTTTTATTTTTTTCTTTCAATTTAATATTTTTCTTCTATATTTCAAAAGACGATAATATTTGAGAATCAAAAAATAATTAAAAGAAATTAGAATTTGAGCCATTAAATTTTTAGTTAAAAAACCACGTACTCTAACCAACTAAGCTACTCCAACTTTATTTTTATGTAGCTAAAGAAAAATTTTAGAGATTTAAGATTAATTAAAATTTAAAATTATTCTTTAGCATTTCTCTTAACTAAGTTACTTTATATTCGATAGAACTATATAATTTAATTAAAATAAATATGTTAAACATTACGATAAAGGGTCAACAAGTCTAAAGTAGTGTGAATAATTTTGTTTGACTAGTGTGTATAAACCATTCGAAAGGAAAAGTAATATTATAAGGCCTAAATAGTGGTTCATATTCAAAGTATTCAATTCATTCACTCACTATTGACTCAAGAAATAGTTATATATTAATATTCAAAATGAAGAGAAGCAAATTCATTCTCCTCTTAACCAAAACCAAAGCAATCCAACTCATTCTCTCTCTTCTCTCTTCTCTACTCACATGATTACTTCTAAGAGTAAGCAAGAAAAAGATCATTCTTATTAGAGCTCAAATTATAAAAAAAAATAGATTATCAAAATCAAAAAATAAAAGAGAAAGAAAAAAAAATTCAAAAACTAAAATTCAAAAGCAAAGATCAAATCTAAAAGTGAATCAAAAAATCATTTCTTTCTTTGTGTTTTATTTATAGCTTGTTGAAGATGTTTTCCTCCTTTATACACCGAACGAAAAATTTAAAAAAAATTGAGGTTATAAAACTCTGTTACAAATTAAGGGTCAAAAACCAAACTTGAAATCAAAATATTGATGAATGGCTCAAATCATTGAAAAAATTTGAAAAAGGAAGAAAGAGAAACAGATAGGTAAAAATGCATGTTTGCTTTATTCACTGCTACTGTCAAATCTCTCTTCTGCATTGTTGCTACTGCTATGTTATTTGGGAAAGAAGAAGTCAAAGCTGTTCAAATCAAGTTTCAAGTTTTGGAAGTTTTACTCCTCTATTAAAGGGGTAAACGGTTAGAGATTGGAGTAAAAAGTGAGTACATAAATTTGGGTCTTCATAACTTTCAAGCTAACCATTTTTTCTCTTTCATGAGTTTACATTAAATTTTTTGTTCTTGAGTGTTCATCTTTCTTTGTTTCTTTTCAATGAAAAAAGACATTAAATGAATAGTCAATAAAAGTCATTGAGAGAAAAGACAAAGAGAGTTGTAAGAAAAAGTCAAAAAATTATGTCAAAACTCTTTTGTATGTTTTTTTATTTTGTACACATAATTCTGAAGGAATTTTCTTACTAAATTGGGTAAGCCTTAGTGGTTGAAAGTCTAAGGAATGAACCTATCCAAATCAAACTTGGATAGAAGCTGGGTTTGTCCCAAATAGGATTGAGTTGAATCCTAAAAAAATTGGTATTTGTAATCTTGTGAAAAGATAGTGAAAATTCCTCCATTGTTGTAGGAGAGAGTGGATGTAGATCATATTACACATAGTAGCTGAACCAGGATACACGGCTATGCGGTTCTCTTTTCTCTACTCTTCTACTATTTTTCTTTGATATGAGACAAAATAAAAGGGTCTCCTACATTGTTTATTTATCAGAAGTCATAACTATTCAAAAGCAAAGATTTGCTATGTTCTTGATTGCATCGTGAAGAGACAAAATAAAATTGTCTCCTGAAATTTCATGTTGACAGACTAAACATCAACTATATTTCTATTCCAGTCAGAAGCAAAAGCAAAAAGAAGTTCAAAAAGGAAGTCATAGATTCAAACTCCCTTTCTCTAAGTCACTCACAAACCTTCAATTGGTATCAGAACTTTGGTCTCAAAGAAATCAAACTTCACAACTTGGAGAAAAGATCCAATGGCCACAACATGAGTTCGAATGCCGTGTCTTATACACTCACTGAAAGTCAATTCAACAACAGACCTTTCTTCTTTAATTGCAAGAACTACAACTACTAGAAGAAAATAATGTGAATATTTGTCTAATTTGTTGACTACAATATCTGAAAAATCATCATGAACGATCCGAAAGTTTCAACCAAAATAAGTGCAAAAGGAGTTGTGACACTCAAAGAAGAAGCTTAATGAAATGATAAAGACAAGAAAAAGGTGGAGCTGAACACTAAAACAATCAACATGATGCACTACTCAATTAGTTTTGAGTAGTACCAAAAAGTATCAAAGTGCAAAACAACAAAATAAATTTGGGATAAACTCTAAGTCATATATGAGGGCACAGAACAAGTGAACGAAATAAGGATCGACATGTTGAAAAAAGAGTATGAGATATTTGCCATGAAGGAAGGAGAAATAATTGATGAAATGTTCAAAAGGTTATCTGTCATCATAAATAGCTTGGATGCTATGGGAATGACTCACACTGAACAAGTGCTAGTGAGAAAAATACTGAAAAATCTTATAAAAGAGTGGAAAACAAAAGGAACTGTCATTGTTGAGAGTGGTAATCTGAAACAGATGTTATATGATAAGTTGAGAGAAAAATTACTTACCTATGAAATCACCCACTTGAACCGAGACACAAAAAAGAAAGGAGTGGCCTTGAAATCTACTGTTGAGTTATTGAAAGATGATTCCAATGATAATTTATCAAATGAAAAAATCATATTTTTTGCTAGGAGGCTAAGGAGGCTAATGAGAAGCAAGGAAAGGAACAAAAGATTGCTCTAAAGAACAGAAGAGAGACCTTAGCAAGATAATCTATCATCACTATAAGGAGGCCGACCACTTCAAGTATGACTGTCCCAAATTTAAGAAGGAAGACAATATGAGAAGAGACAAGAAAAAGATTCTGATGGCTTCTTGGAAAGATTTGAAAAATGAATCGGAAGAAGAAGAAAATTTTGAACATGAAACTCATGCTTGATTCATGGCTGATCAAGATCAAACTGAAGAGGTAATTTATCCCATTTTAAATGATCATGTTAGGAAATTTTTGGATAAATTCCATGAACTTGAGGCTAAAAATAATTCTTTAAAAAGCAAAAAATGCATACCTTAAAGAAAAATTGAGTGAAGCCAAAAATACAGTTGATTTAGAGAAAAAAAAATAAACAGCTTAAATCTGAAAATGAAACAATTAAATTGAATCATTCATTTATTTTTTTTAATGAATAGAATTGAAAAAAAATGAAAAGTTGTACAAAGTGATTAGAAGTCTAAATCAAGACATAGCTAAATTTGCTCAAAGTTCCAGTAATTTAGACATCTTACTAGCTAGTCAAAGATCATTGTTTGAAAAATCTGGATTGGAGTATTTTGATAAACATAGAACTATTTTTATGAAATCAAATGTTGAAAATGAAGCCCCAACTTCCAAAAATAAAATATTTCAAACCTCATATCACTTTGAAAAATCAGCAAAAAAAAAAATCATTGTCAAACATGTAAGAAACATGGACACTCATCTCATTAAAGTTTTATTTTTGAAAGAAAAATTGGAAGTAAAGTGTACAAGACCGTTAAAGATTTCAATTCTCTTGGACAATTAAGATGGTTAAATATCAAATGATCTAAATTGATTTAGATATCTAAGGTCACTTAAAGTGTTGTATAGCTTTGTCTTGCATCTAACAAGAAGAAAGACATATGGTACTTCGATATTGAATGCTCAAGGCACATGACCAAAAAGTCTATTTTCTTCATCAAACTTAATAAGTATGATGGAGATTTTGTGATTTTGGTGATAATGGAATGGGAAAAACCATAGCCATATAAAGTTGGTAAGAATTTTTCTATACTCATTGATAATGTATTCTTGGTTGATGGTTTGAAGCATAACCTTTTAAACATTAGTCAACTTTGTGATTTGGGATATTGGGTTACTTTCAAAAAATTAAAATGCTTAGTTGTTGATGAAAGATCTTTTGTTTGTTGTGAGAAGATGTAACAATGTGTATGGTCTTACTTTGGAGAAACTTAAAGAACAAAATGTAGGATGCTTTACCTCCATAGAATTCCAAAAATAGTTATGCTACAAGAGATTGGGACATGGTAGCATATTTCATATTTTTAAGCTTGTCAAAAAGGATTTAATTAGAAGTCTTCCTAAAATTCAATTCGACAAATACATTATTTGTGATGCTTATCAAATAGGTATACAAACTAAAAGCTCTTTTAAATCCAAGGAAGATATTTCTACTACAAGATTATTATTGAAATTGGTACATATTGATCTTTTTTGTCCAACTAGAACTCAAAGCTTAGGAGACAAACACTATGGTTTAGTTGTAGTTGATGACTATACTAGATTCGGTTGGGTTCTATTCTTAACTCACAAGAATGATGCTTTTTTAGCCTTCAATATTTTGTGCAAAAAGATTCAAAATAAAAAAATTTTGAAAATTATTTCTATTAGAAGTGACCAAGAAAAAGAGTTTGAAAACTAAGACTTCAAATTATTTTATGATGAATTTGGTATATCACACAATTTTTCTTATCCTAGAACACCTCAATAAAATGAGGTTGTTGAAAGGAGAAATAGAATCCTTCAAGAGATGGCTCAGGCCATGCTTTGTAAAAATGATGTACCCAAATTTTTATAGGTTGAAGCTGTGAATACAACTTGTTATATTTTGAATCGAACCATCATTCGAAAATTTTTAAAGAAAATCTCCTATGAGCTATGGAAAGGAACTCCTCCAAATTTTAAGTACTTTCATGCATTTAGATATAAATATTTTGTTTTAAATACAATAAACAATCTTAAAAATTTGATGTAAAGTCATATGAATGTACTTTTGTAGGTTACTCAACCACTAGTAAAGCTTATAAAGTATACCTTAAAGAACATATGACCATTAAAGAAATCATACATACTACTTTTTGAGAATCTAACTCAATTTCAAATGTTATAGAAGATAATGATGGAGAAAATCAAATTTGAATAAAACCTAAGTGGAACCAAGTTCAAGACAAATCAGAATTCTTGCAAGAAGTCCCTGACTCTAATTTTGCAAATCAAATTGTAGGAGACAAATTTGTTTTGTTTCCTACCATAACTAAATATTCTATAAATCTCAATAGTCTTAAATCAAATTAGACCGGATTTGCTCTCGCATCACCTGATGAGCGGATATTTTATACACTTTTTGACATCATTTTCATATAGTTTTTAGTATGTTTTATTTAGTTTTTATTGAGTTTTTATAGGTTTTAGTGTTAAATTCACATTTTTTGATTCTACTATGAGTTTTTGTATTTTTGTACAATTTTCGGTATTTTCTGGCTGAAATTGAGGAGTTGGAGCAAAAGTATAATTCAGAGACAGAAAAAACATTGCAGATGCTGTCCGGATCTGACCTACCTGCACTCGGAAGAGCTTTTCTGGAGTAATAAAAATTCAAATGGAGCGCTCTCAACGGTTATGGAAAGCTGACTTGTAGAGCTTTCCAACAATATATAATAGTTCATACTTTGCTTCGGATTAAAAGGCTCAAAACTGGCGTCCAACGCCAACTTCTTGCCCCCTTCCTGGCGTTCAACACCCAAAAGCAGAGACCAGCGTCCAAACGCACAATGAGGACCCTCTAGCTGACGTTCCATGCTTAAAAGACCTCATAGCACGTGAATCTCATCAAAACTCAGCCCAAACACTCACCAAGTGGAACTCAAAAATAAATTTTAGTATTAAAAAGATTATTTTACCCTTATTAGGTATATTGCTTCTAAAAATTAAAATTTTTATTGATAACAAATTTTGAACACAGCAGATGGGATTGTGATTATATTTTTCTCCCAAATCAGAGTGTTACAGCAAAATAGAAGAGGTATGAAAATGCAGAAGAATAAAATTACAGTAGCAGAAGAACGTGATAGATTTGTGTTGTTCTTGTTTTGGACAGCCACACTTATTCTTGTTGTATTAGTTAAATTAACATCTTTAATCTTTTCTTTGGCTCTAATTTTTATCTTTACTCTCCATCAAATGGATGAAAAGAAACTTTTCTTCCCTCTTACAAATGCTTTACCGGAACTGATATAGGAGAAATTTGTAGCAATAATGAACTATATTGTTTGTCGAAATTGGTTCAAATAGCTGTAGCTTTTTCTTTAATTTTTGTCCAATATGAATAGCTGAAAAAGTGCTAGCCTTATCACCAAAAAATTCTAATATGAACAGGCATAAATAAAACACACATCAAATAAACGTTTGTCTTTCAAATTCTATCAAATAATGTGTCATTGTCAAAAATAGTTACTCTTTCCTTAACTCAACAAAATTTTTTAGTGTAATCATTTTTCATTTTTTTGTTGATTTCTTTTAAGTGCAAGAACATTTTTTTCCTTCGGTGAACAAGTGCGAGAACGAATCTTCATTATGTTTCAACCTTTGTTCAAGTTGGGCTTCAATAATAAACATGACCAACACGCATCCAATGCACACTGATCTTCTCTTTGCTTGGGCGATCATCATATTGGGCTGTTTCCCAAGATGAGAATTTTTTCTAAGCCCAATAGATATATTATTTTACCTATGTCCAAAAATCGATTTTTACCAAGATGAATTGGTCAAATGCCAAGACCAAAAGAAAAAATTGGTCAAATGCGTGAAAAAACTTGAGAAATTAGGTCTTTTCTTGTTAGAGTCAGTGAGTTAATAAAGGAAAAATTATATAAAAGTTTCTAAAGAACTTTGAGTTTTACTCTACATTTTACTTCATGGTTACTCCGACAATCATCCGAAAATTCCGGCCATCAACGTAATCTCTTGATAACTGAAAGTACCACATTCAATAGAAATGTCACTATACACAATGTCATCCAGATATATATCGTTGTCATCTATCACCATGCATAGACCCTCAAAAATCCAAAATATAGACATAGTCCCTTTCCAAAACTGTGTTTTGTGAGGTGTGAGGTGGGAGGAGTGCTGTATGACTGCATGTTGATCACATTCTCAAATCTAAATGATAAAGACTAATATTTGGTAACCAAAATCTTTGAATAGTTAATAATGTCGCACATTTTTAAGGGGGTTAAAATTAGAGTTTAGCTAATGTGTTTTAATAAGATTATTATTAGTAAAAATTTTAATTTTAGTAATAAATATATAATAAATTTATTGAAAATTTTAAATTTTATATGTATTTGATAAATGATAATAGAGAAAATTATCAAAATGATATCCAAAAGTTTGTATTATTGACGAAACAAACTCTAAAAAATGCTAATGACAAATAAGCATCTGGAAAATTTAAAAGCACGACAAAAAGAATTAGATATTAAATATATATTCTAAAAAACGATTTAGAGATCAAATTTTGATGCAAATTTTTGCAATTATTATTAGAAAAATAAGATCTTTTTATCCTTAAAATTTGACAATTTTTTGTTAAGTGAATTTTTTTTAAAATTTTTTAGTGTGAATGACTATATTCTTTTGAACAATAAAAAGAAAAATTTAAATATCAAATTTTGCTCTGAATTTTTGTGTATCTTCTACATATTTATTCAATTATTGCTACAAAAATTTAAATTTAATAGATAAATTGTTTGTTAATTATGAAAAAAAATTTTGTTACTTAAAAAATTATAATATTTATTAGTTTCTTTTGTCGTATTTTTAAATTGTTCAAGGATTATTTTGTTGATAACATCTTTTAAGAATTTTTTTATCAGTGACAGAATCTTTTAAGTACCAAATTATTGGTAGTTAACCCACAATAATATTACATTACCAAATTGATCTAATAGTTTAAAAATTAATAATTAAAAATTGTAGTTGAAGTAGAAGAAGGAGAAGAGGCATGAAAAGGAAAAAAATCTTAATTAAACTTAATTATAAAAATAATTTATTCACTTAGTATTAAAATCAATTAATAACCCTAATATGTACCCTAACCAAGCTCAAAATTTTGTTATGGGTGTGATGTGCGTGAAATTTCCCAAAATGAAGCAAAAGTAAAAAAAAATTATGAGTATAGGTGTAAGAGGTCTTTCGCTAGCTAATAGACCAACTAAGCAAAAAAGGGGTGTCTCCCCAAATATATCACTACAGCGAAAAGAAATAATAAACTTAAGAAGAAGAAAAATTCTTGAATTATGGAGAAGAAATACTTGATGGAGCGTGTAGCATCTGGAGCTCGACTAGCAATTTGGTGGAGGCGAAATCATTTCTGATGGAGGTCTTCTTATTTTCACAAAACTTAGGAGTTACGTTCTTTCTAGCTATACCAAAGAAGGATCGCCAAGAGAGCAGAATCTTCTTCACCATTTGAGTTAAATTTGAGCTTTCCAACCATCGCTTGCACCATTGATAAAAGTAAGTTGGGGGAACATTTGGGAAAAACACATTCAGGAAAAAACGCACTCAGATCTCCTTGAAAAATTTACAGTATATTAAGTAGCGAAGTACTATCTCTGGATTTTTTTGTCAGGAAGGGCAAGTGTCTCTGGTTAACGGGAATCTCTAGTGGAGCAATTGAAGAATTGAGAGTCATTTGTGGAGAGCTTTCCACAAAAAGTTCTTGATCTTATGGAGAATTGAGAGTTTCCAAAGACAATTTCACATTTTCTTTTGTTGCAATAATAGGGGCAACAATTCAATTGCCTCATGCATAAAGTGGTAGGCTACTTAATAATCAGAAGCAACATTATAACATTTGACTTATTCTTTATCTATTGCAATTTATCAAAAACATCACTAATTGTAGTGGATAAAATTCTGTTACTGATATCCTGGAGAAAATGTTTTAACACTAAGATTGATTCTATTGCCTGTCTTCATTGGGTCGGTCTTTCACCCAAATCAACTAATGCTGAGCAGCTTGGGGCAATGAAATTGGAGGGACTGTGAATAGGTAGAGAGGTGGAAGCCAAGGATCCTCAAAAGTTCTAATCTCAGTGCCATACCAACACTTTAGGATAATCCTTTTTCAACAACTGTTCGACCTTCCAATAAGTTGTGCTAGCCCCAAGAAGGTAAGCTCACAACTTTAACTTTTAGAGCATTAGTGTATTGAAATATTTGCCTTTAAAAATCCTTGCTAGAAGGGAATTGGGTTGTGTCTCCAGTCTCCAATTGCTTGCCCAATAGAGCCAGATTTTGAGTCATGAGATCTTTAATCGCCAAACCTCATTCCTTTTTAGGTCGGGTCATAGTGTTCTAACCAATCGAAGCCATTCTTCTCTTTGATCCTTTTTGGTCCCACCAGAATTGGGACAAAATACTGTGAATGTCAGATAATAAGCCATCAGGGAGTTTAAAACAGGAGAGAGTATAAATTGGAACAGCTTCTCCTACTGCCTTAAGAAGATTTTGTCTTCCTCCTGTCGATAAAAGACTTCTTTTTCATCCATTTACTTTCTTACGCACCTTCTCTTTTATTTCCCCAAATGTAGTCTTTTTAGATTTAAAAACAGTTGAAGGTAAGTCAAGATATTTATCTTGTGTGCTAATATGATCAACCATTAGAGATACTGCGAATTGTAAACGAACTGGCTCAGGGGTATTATTACTGAAAAATTACAGCTGATTTATTTAAATTTACCTGCTGTCCACTAAAGCTCTTGTAAGAATCCAACAACTCCATAATTCTTTGCAAGATTTAGAGGAGACCTTGTAAAAAAGAATGGGGTCATCTAAATAATAAATGGTTCACCCTAGGATGTCTCTTTGTTACTTGAATGTCCTAAATTAGTCTGTTTTGTTTTGTCTTGTATAGCAAGAAGGATAGACCTTCTGCACACACAAAAAATAGGTATGGAGATAAAGAATCACCCTGACGGATGCCTCTACGTAGTTTGAAAAAATCATAAGATTGTCCTTCCACAAGGACAGAATAAGAAACAGTAGTGACCAATTCTCGAATCCAACCAACAAAAGCATCATCGAATCCCAGCTTATTTAGGATAAACCACAAAAAATGCCATTCTACTCTGTCAAAAGCCTTACTTGTATCTAACTTCATAGCCATTTCAGTTTCACAACCTTGCCTTTTAGTCTTAAGGTAGTGCATATATTCGTGAGCTATAAGAATATTATCTAAGATCAGCCTTCCCTTAATAAATGTACTCTGATTAAGACTCACTAGTTTATTCATTATACTTTGAAGTCTATGGACAAGAACTTTAGATATAATTTTGTAAATGACAGAAGATAAACTAATGGGTTTCACCTAAGTCATATTAGAGGCATCCGGAATCTTCGGAATCAAACATATGTGTGTGATTGAAATTTTTTAGTATTCTTACACTTGTATAGAAACATAGTACTGCTCGAAATACATCCCTGCCAACCAAATTCCAAAAATGCTGAAAGAATTTTGCAGTCATACCGTCATCTCCTGGAGCACTCTAAGGATGTATACTAATAGTAGCGCTCTTCACTTCCTTAAAAGAAACCAACCTTGGTAACCAATGGTTGATGGAAGCTGTAACCTTGGGTTCGAAGTGCGTGAAAAACAAATTTGGATCAGCTTGAAAAGTTGAGGTGAAAATTTCTCGAAAGTAGTTTTCAGCCACGACTGCGATATCCGTATTCGAAGTAGCTATCTCGCCTTCAGGACTAACAAGGCTCCAAACTTTATTACCCCTTATTCTGTTTTTAAGCTTTTGATGAAAGAATTTTGTGTTTTGATCCCCCTCTTTGAGCCACTTGACTCTAGATTTGGCTTTTCAGTACATTTCTTCATCATGATAAGCTACCTCAAGTTTTCTCTCCAATTTGGTCAGTTCGGTGTCACCAAAAATCCCAGCTGATCTCAGTTCCTCTATACGACTATTGAGTTGCTCAATTGCCTTTCTTGAGTTCTGGTTGCCTGCTTATTACCATTGTATTAATTTATGTTTGCACCCTTTAATCTTCTGCACTAGAACAAACATAACTGATCCTTCTATTCTCTCCCTCCAAATATCACAAACATTCCTCCTAACCTTTAGCATAGAGCACCATCTTTCTTGGAATTTAAATCTTCTTTTAGATCTTCCAATATTTGGTTTGAAATTCCTAAGAAGAGGGATAAAGATTCATCTAATCAGCACTATCAATAACCTGATCTAATCATTTTTTGCTAAGATCGGCCCCTCTGTGTTTATTAGATCATGTAAATGGCCTCCTCAACATGCCTAAATCCAAAAAAGAGATATCATTAATAAAATTCTGAAAATTAGTGATAGAAGATTCAAATTTATCATTATCATCCTGTTTTTCAGCTTGGGAAAGGATGGCATTGAAGTCACCTGCAACCACAACTTTAGAATTGAATTGCTAAATTATAGTTTGTAAATGCGTGAACCGAGAGTAGCAAATCTACTCATTTGTGCTCAAATAAACTCCTATTAGCCCCCAGCTCTCTGCCAGAACTGAATCCTCTAGCCGCAGTGTAAAATCGGTCAGATTGTAAAATTTGGATCTTAATGTCTTCTTTCCATGCTAATACCACCAGCCATACCATTCGAGTCCACCAAGAACCAGTTTTTAAAATTCACAAACCGCATTTTAGTTTTCATCTGGCAAGCTTGGTTTTTTATCTCGCAGAAAAAATCAAGCTTACAGGAGTACGATCACATTATCCCTTTAAGATTACGGGCTATCAGGAGTCTCTCCAAACTCTGATAGTTCCATATCAATAGCTTCATGTCTCCTAGGGTGTCATTTGACGGATGGCACCCTCCACCTCAGAGTCAGCAACATATTTGTCATATGGACATAATCTCTTTTGAATACCTTCATTCTCCTTGTTTGTCATCTTTTTTTTATCTCCCACATACTTCTTAATTGAAGAACTTCCCTGTCGCGCTAAATGTTTCATGTTTGGAGCTCTAGTCTATTTTATAGTGATAGGAGCAATGATATTTTTCGAGACGATCTCTTTTAATGGCAGTCTAAGCTTGTCCAAGAGAGTTAGAATAGAAGCTTCTGAAGTAGCTGAATCAGTTTTGGCAGCATCACCCTTATTACCTCATATGTTGGAATATGTTTTTCTCCTTGCGTTTGCTTTGGAATTTTTCTCATCTCCCATACTTAGTTTTGAAAAGCCATCCAAAAGTCAAGAAGGTGTAGGTTTCTTTTTTGGCTGAGGAACATTCTCACGTGCTGACCTAAATTTGGAGGAATTCACATTTTCTTTTCTTTCAATCCTCTTTCCTACTTGATCTGTCTTTACCCAATTTCTGATTTTGTTCTGTTGTATCTGATTATCTACTGAATCCACAATTCAAATTGAGCATATCTTAACTTCATGTCCCAACCTGGCACAATAGATGCAACAATTGTCTAATCATTTATACTTCAATTAGTTTCTTATAAAGGCCAGCAACTTTAAGACTATCTTGGATCTCCTTCTCTCCATCAATGAAAATTTTTGCTTTGAGAATCCTTGTGTTTTTTGTTCTGAACCTCAAAACATCCCATGTCGTAGACTGCCCAATCGTTCACCAATTTTTCTCCCTACTTCCAAAGTTTTGAACCTCTCTGGCAAACTCCAGAATTGTGTCCAAACTAAAAATTTTGTGATAACCACTTCCTCCAATTCCTCTGAATATCTTCATATTTTAATGTGTAAAACATAGTTCTTAAATATTCATGAAGAGCCTTTTTCAATTCTCATCAATTTGGATTTCAAATAAAAAAAGAACTGAAATTGATTATAGCCAATTCCAATCATGTAAAACTCAACTGGTTTGTCTTATATAGCCCTTAAAGTGTTCTCCATGGTGCCTACGGTAAAGGATTTGTCTGCAAACACTCTCCCTCTTAAGCTATTGGCACAAGATTGTACTTTCTCAAATATATTCTCTTCTCCAAGATAAATAACTCCCTCATCACGCTCCTCTGGTTGTTCAAACACGTGGTGATTCTCGTGTCTTTCATCCATGCTAAATTGCTAACGTATACTAATCACAATGTATGGATTAGAGATATTCAAATCTAAAAATGAAAGTAGAAGAAACCCTAGTAGCACTAAAATCCTAACAGAGCACAAATAATCTTAATGTGCTACTCTTTTTCTCCTAAACCATGAATAGACATACATTGTTAAAACACATTTCGCATTGTGTTTTTTGAAAAAAAAAAACATATGCATTTATTAGTATCCTGGACACATGTTAGTGTTTAGACCATTTCGTCCCAATAAATTGTGGATATTCTATCATAAAACAATTTTTTTAAAAAATGTAAACTAATAGAAGAAGACACGTGAATAATTATATATATTTTTAACACGTATCTTTATATAAGAACCTCCTTTTGGATTTATGTAAATATTTGAAAAAATTTTTTATTTATCTTATGTTAAATTTTTTTTTAGGTTAGATTAAACTCTAGACTTTTCGGTTATAAAAACTCTTATAATATGTCGTGAAATCACATCTTTAAAAAATTTAAGCTAATAAAAAAAGACTCATGAATAATTACATTTCTAACCCTCTTAAAAAAATCATGTTATTTGATTATTTCCACAATAACTTGAATTACACTAATTTTTAATTCCATTATAAAATGAAAAATTGTTTTGAATGATTAAGATACAGTTTTAGTGATACATATAATATGACATGCCCAAACCAAAGGGGAGAAGTCCGGATGAGAAGTCTAGTACATATAGAAATCAAAGTAGCATCAAAGCTCAGCCACAGAACCTCATCACAACCCAATATAGAAGCCATGTAAAGGTTGCTGCTAACCAGAAAAATACACGCAACTGGCTAAAAAATATCTCAACAGCACAAATAAGGTTTTAGTCTTAAACTTATATTCAATAAATTAAAATAACATTTTGTTTCATATAAACATTATAAGTGCATTCAAATGCATTATTCAAGTCATAAAATTTGAAACGTAATAATGTACTATAAAATATATTCATAATTTTTTAAATTGAATAACCCAAGTTTTAAAATTAAGTATAAATTGATACAAATCTTGAAAAATTACCCAAAAAAAAAAACCTGTTACATGTAATACTTTTAGATGAGTACACACGAACCCTAATTCACTCACAAGCATATAAAAGAGAGAAAATCCAAAGAAATTAAAGGAAAAGCAAGAGAGAAAATAAAAGACAAAGGAGTGATTATTTATTTATCATAAATACTTTTAATTTATGCTCACGTATTGTTCTATCAAACAATATTTTTATTGATTATTTTTAGTTAACACAGTAAAAATACAAAAGAATTATAACTTAAAAAATAAAAGAATTTGTAAAATAATATAATTTAAAGATTAAAGTGACAAATAAACTCTTAAAAATTTATCATTCAAATATATTAGTCCCTAAAAAGATACCAATAAAATCATCTAAAATAATAAATGTGGACACATTATTTTTAAATTAACTCCTATAATTTTAGGATAGAAAATATATTAATTTAAACTAACTTATTCACATTTATTATTTTAAAGAACTTTATTAATATTTTTTTTAAAGATTTATCTATCTAAAATATAAATTTTTAAAAGTTTACTTGTCAAATTACTCTAATTTAAATGTATGATATTCTATTAATTAAGGAATGCGCCAACTCTTCTGCTCCCAACTCCTACGGATTTTTATACTGACCATCATATAATGTCATGGGGACGGATGCGATGAACTACAACCAACCACCATTATTTCACACATTTGTAAAACGTGTTGAATTATTACTGATAAAGTCAAAATGTGAATATATAATTAAGCAATTAATAAACTAGGTAAATAAAATTTCACGTATAGTAATAATAGTATTGATCAATTCACACGATGGATCAGTTCATATATATACGTCTCTGTCGGCGGAATAATCAAGCCGCCATTGATTATTCTTTGATGAGTAGCTTCTGATCTTAGCTGTCCACGCATGAATGATTTGACTAGCTATACTTTTCCCATGGATTCCGGGTGATTCAGTTATGTTGTAGAATAGTGACCACGCTTCCCTCATCATATCATTCTTGCAAACTTTATCTCATAATATATATCCTTCCAATTTTCTTTCTTAAAGTTAGGGATAAGATTCGAATTCGTGACTTTTAAGTGAGTATAAGGAGAATAAAAATTATGCTATTTGAGTTATAATTCGTTTGGCAATATATATCCTTTCAGTATATGCATGGAGATTAATATTTGAATAAAATATATTTTTTGTCTCTAAAATTTGACAAAAGTTTTAAAATATTCCTAAATTTTATTTTGTTTTAATTTTATCCTAAATTTGGCGACTAATTTTTCAAAAAATTTAAGATCAATTCAACAACAATTTTATAAGAGCAATCCTCAACACATGCAAGCAAATCAAATATCATTTTCATTCATTATTGTTAAATTGGTTTTAAATTTTTTAAAAATTTAGCCGTCGAAAATATATTTGATATAAATCGAAAACTTTTGAAACAAAATTAAAATAAAATAAAATTTAAAAATATTTTAAAAATTTTTGCTAAATTTTTGAGACAAAAAGTATATTTATCCTTAATATTTTAATTTGATGCAGGACCACTAACATCGAGAGAGGTAGATTTTCATTAATAAATTCATCATTACCATTTCGAAATATGGATATGTATTCAAACCTGTCACATACATTCATAATTTGAGCTAGCGCACTCATCTTCAATATTGAAATCCAAACAACTTAATTATGATCAAACAAGAATAAATTTATTAGACGCCGATATTCATGAAGTAGTTGTCATGAAGAAGTTCTAATTGATTACATGAGAATGTTAATTCAGGTAAGTAGGGATACATGATTTTATATATAATTTTAGGATAAAATATATTTTTGTCTTTAATTTTTTATAAAATATTTTTAAAATATTTTTAATTTGACTTAACTTTTTTTCTAACGTTAAAAAATTAATTTTAATTTGATCTTTTATAGTTAATTTTCAAACCGTTAATAGTTAATAAAAAATTAAAAAATAATAAATTGACATTTAGAATTAAATTTTAAATCTTTTAATTATAAAAATTTTAATATTATATTAAAAAAATTGAATTGTCAGATATATATAATAATATAAAATAATACAATAAAAAAACAAATTGAATAAAATTACAAATGTTTTTTATACTATTAATATATAAAAAAATTAAGTCATTTAATTTTTAAGAGTAGTGTAATAACAACTATCCGTAATAAAAGTAATATTATTTATTTTTTTCACTTTGTTTGATTGTGCATAATTTTTCTAACTAACTTTTTGATGGACAGGCGGTGTCCATATTCAATGTACTAAAATTATTGTAGATACCATGCACGTAGTATATTGTCAACAGTGATACTACGTATATAAATATTTTTTAAATTAAATTTAATTACGTTAGCACCCGTCCAACAAAAAAAATGTGTATGTGTTATTGTTTTTCTTTTTCTACATTCTTTTAGCATAGAAATTTTTGTTATAGAAATTTATAAACACAGCACATAAATTTTTATATATAATGTAAATTAAATTTTTACACATAACATAAATTTATTAATATAATATAAAAATTTGTATATAACATAGACATTTTTATTTATATTATAAAAATTTTTGTACATAACACATAAATTTTTACTGTAAATATATTTTGTGGTTTTTTAATTTTTTTATAGTTTATAAAAAATTATGTATTGTGTATCAAAATTTCTGTAATGTATATATATCAAAATTTATATGTGATTTATATTTTGTTAGTTGAATATCAATATTTTATATATGTAGTTTTTAAAAATTTTTGTACTGCATACCAAATTTTGTATTGTATATTAAAATTTTTGTGCTATATATTTTGTTGGTTTTAAGAGTCAATATTCTAGAAATATAGTTTTTTAAAATTTTGTGTTATATACAAAATTTATGTTTTAAATCAAAATTTTTATACTCTAATTTTTTGAATATATATAAGAAGAAGATGAAAAAGATGACGACGATAATAATTGAAAAGGATGAAGGAAAAAAAAAGAAAAAGAAGAGCAAAATCGAATAAGAGAGGAAAAAAATGTTAAAGACGATGATTATGTTGTTGAAAAAGAAAAAGAAGACCATGACTACATTCAAAAAGAATAACACACGTACATCTAATTTAGTTGGAATTTGATCGATAAAATTACTTGTCTGTGTAGCTTTATTTATTGTCAATATAAATGCCACATTATTATATTATATTGTTTACACACACACATTCTAAAAGGAGCAATAGTTGGGAGTCTTAATCATTCTTTTATATAATAAAGAATTGAAATATATGTTATTTAAATTTTAAGAGAATAATTAAGAAAACGTGTTAAGATACACACATACACATATATTCTAAAAAGAGCAATATATAGTTGGGAGTCTTAATCATCCTTTTATATAATAAATAATTGAAATATATGTTATTTAAAAATTAAGAGGATAATTATTAAGAGAATGAGTTAAGATTTTTATTTTTTTTAAATTTTTACTTTTTGAAGAATTTAATATTTAATGTTTAAAATTAAAAATTTATGATTTAAGATCTAGAATTTAAGATAAATAAATAATAAAAATAAAAGTATAGTAAAAAATAAATAACATTATATTGGTAACATTATTTTCAATAGAATTTAACATGATTATTTTGCGATAAATAATTAAAGAGTGAAATATTTTTTGCAAATATAAATATGGAAGAATTATGGCATTCAATGGGTTAAAATAAATCTTACATATATAATAAGGAGCCCAGATAAAGATGTCAAAAATATCTTTTTTTAAAGATATTTTTAAATAATTAAAATTTAACACATATAATCGATTAAATTGTGCTATTTTTAATAAAATTAAAAAACTCTAAATCCTAACCTTATGACGATAGAGAAATAAAGGGCTAGAATTTAAGATTTTCAAAATTAATATATATATAATAGAAATATTTTAGTGATTATTTTTTATAATAAAGATATTGTAGTCATTTTCTATAAGAAAATAATATTAATTTAGATCAGTTCAAGATTTGATTCACTATTTTTTCAGTCAAATTAATTTGTCTGATCTAATTTTGACTAAAATAACACATTTTAATCGATTATATATGTTAAATTTTAATTATTAGAAAACATCTTTAAAAAAAAGCGTTTTAAATGTCTTTGACTAAATAGCTCCTATATGATAAATATAATCTTTTCATCCTTGCACAATAATGCTTGTTAAGTCTATTATATGAAATATCTTAAAAAGTCTCAATCTGTTGAGTTAAATTTAATTCTGAGTATATAAATATGATACAAATATTTATCGAATTAAAAATCTAAATTTAGTTTAATGTGTGTTAGTGGTGCAAGTCCAATATTTTATCTCTCATCCCAAATTCATGTTGCTTTAGCAAAGTTCTAATACACCAATTCAAGATTTTAGCTCAATACATTTAATGAGCAACTATCAGAACCTAGATGCCAAGAGAGAAGATTCCGAAAATTCATAGTTGAAATAAAAAAGAAAAATAAAATGAGACACTTGATATTAAAAAATTCTCTGCTAGTTAAAATTGTAGTGGTTAAAGATGATTTATTGTTGATTAATAAATATTTTGTTGACATCTGGTAGTATTAGATAATACAAGAAAACTGTTAGGACTAAGGACAAAAGAATAAGTGCATGTCCAAAAACTGTTTTTTATTTATGTGGGTCATTAATTTATTATATATTAAATCATGGCCCTTATTTTGATCAATTTTGTTTATTTCATTAAAACTATATAATAATATGTAATTCACATTCATTTGAAAATAATACAAAAAATTATTTAAAATTATATTTAAATTAAGGTTTAATCATTTTATTAGTCTCTATAATTTTACAAAATTTTTAATTAGATTTTTGTACTTTTTTTTCTTTTAATTGAGTTCTTGCATCAAAAATTTTTTTTTAATTGGATCCTTACATTTTTTTCTTTAATTTGGGTCTCTGTACTAATTTTTTTTAGTTGGGTCACTATAAAATTAAGTCAATTGTTGTCAAAAAAGACCTAATTGAAAAAAAAATTGGTGCAGGACCTAATTAAAAGAAAAAAATATAAGAACTTAATTGAAAATTTTGTAAAACTATAGGAACCAACTGAATAATTAAACCTTAAATTAAATATTATTTTAAAATTTTAAACTTATTTTAAATATAATCGGTTAGATGTAGTTTGAATATATATAATTTAAATTTTAACATTTGTATTTAGAATTATATTTATTAATTTAAATTAAATGGTGTATAATTTTAAATTATAAGTTAGTATATGTAAATTATATTAATTAGTTTATTATTAATTTTAAGGGTAACTAATTAAAATTAAACTCTGAAAAAATTATTTCTATTAAGCATGAAAATTCTACCATTAATTTTTTTATGAAATATTCAAAATGTAACCTAAACCATAGTAATTTTTTTAAATATTTTTTATATGATTAAACTAAAATACCAAAAAAAAAGTTTATTTTTAAAAGTTCATTAAATTAATAGATTAAAATTTTATATTTAGTAATATATAATAGATTTAAACTATTTTAATAATATATTTAAACTATTCTAATAATATATTAAAAATATTTTAATTTATTTATTATTTATGTAATGCATGATTAATATCAGTTATCTACTAATTTATTTAAATTATAACTATATTAGAATAAAATATTTTTTAAGTAAATAAAAATTTGATATTCACCTTCTTTTAAGATTTTGTCAACAAAAATTTAAATTAATTATTTTTCTATTGGTTCCATAAAATAAAAGTATCAAAAAATTATCAATATTTATTTTAAAAAAAATTGATAAAGTGATAAGTTTTTAATTTTTATTTGTCTAAAAATTTTTTTATAACATTTTTAACTTATACTTTAGAAAATTTTACAACCATGTATTTAATTATCTCAATTATTTTTTAAGATATAATATTTTATTTATAGTTATTTTTTATTATTTTTATTTTTATCTCATTTGACATCGAACTTAGCTTATTATAAAATTAGAATATTTAATCTATTATATATTATTAAATATAAACTTTTACTCTATTAATTTAATAAACTTTTAAAAATATTTTTTTTTGGTTTTTTAGTTTAATCATATAGAAAATATTAATAAACTACTATGGTTTAGGTTACATTTTGAATATTTCATAAAAAATTATGGTAGAATTTTCATGTTTAATAGAAATAATTTTTTCAGAGTTTAATTTTAATTAGTTATCCTTAAAATTAATAATAAACTAACTAATATAATTTACGTATACTAACTTATAATTTAAAATTATACACTATTTAGTTTAAATTAATAAATATAATTCTAAATATAAATGTTAAAATTTAAATTATATATCTTCAAACTACATCTAACTGATTATATTTAAAATAAATTTAAAATTTTAAAATAATATTTAATTTAAGATTTAATTACTTTGTTAGTCCTTATAGTTTTGTAAAATTTTTAATTAGGTCCTTATACTTTTTTTCCTTTTAATTAAGTCCCTGCACCAATTTTTTTTTAATTAGATCTCTCTTGACAGTGGTTGACTTAATTTTATAAGATCCAACTAAAAAAAATTAGTGCAAAGACCCAAATAAAAGAAAAAAAAGTGTAGAGATCCAATTAAAAAAAATTTTTGGTATAAGAACTCAATTAAAAGAAAAAAAAGTACAAAGACCTAATTAAAAATTTTGCGAAACTATAGAAACCAACAAAGTAATTAACCCTTAATTTAAATATAATTTCAAATAGTTTTTATATTATTTTTAAATAAACATGAATTGCATATTATTATACAATTTTAAAAAAATAAACAAAATTAATCAAAACAAGAGCCATGATTCAATAATGAATTAATGACCCACATGAATAAAAAACAGTTTTTGAGCATGCATTTATTCTTTTGTCCTTGACCCTAACACTTCTTTTACATTATCCATGTCAATAAAGTATTTGTTGGTCAACAACCAGTCACCTTTAGTGTAACACCCTACCACACAGGGCCTTACGCTTAAGTCGTAAAGCAGAGGTGGCAAGGTATTACGACCTCTAAAAGAAAATGATATCTACATAGATATAGTTGGGTGAAATCATATCTAGGAGCCTTGAAGAACAAGCTAAAAAAAAATCGATAAACAGAAAATCGTGACACACTCGCATGGATATTCGTAAAACGGATAGGTAAAATCGAAAGATAACTGAACACATATATATACATATCAGAGTTCCAAAACTCAGATAGCAAGCTCCAGACACGACCTGCGAAGCTAAGGCCAGCCAGAGTATATAATTATATATATATACAACCCAAAATAAAGCTCAAACCCCAAAACAAACTCCTGTATCTCCAAGTCGACCTCTAGGAGGGACAAAACACAAAATATACATGCGGAGATTCTATAAACATATATACATAGCCTAAAACAAAATATGACAGTCCAAAAGACAGTTCTTCGCTCGTAAGGAGGATACCCAAACGCTCAACGAGGTGTCTCTCGACCTGCATCTGAAAAACAACAACATAGTATGGGATGAGAACCGGAGGTTCTCAGTATGGTAAAGGTGCCCGCATAGTTAATATAAAAGGTCTCGGGAAAGCCAGAGGCATTCCTAGAACTTCGACACTCAGATTTCAGCTTAAGAATTCAACTAAACCGGAAGTTAGGTAAATTGTCTAAGGTATTCTAGTTCTGAATCTAACTTTAACCCAACATTCTACTTTCTGTCACTTCTAATCCTCTGAATCACTGGTGGAACAACCCTCGTCATTCCTTCGCCAGACAAGGGGCCTCTTAATTACATAGACAAACATTACAGACAAGGAAAACACAAATAGAGAAGCATTTACAGCAAGTAGAACAAGTAGCAGATAAGCAGAATTTAACAGTTAAGCAAACTAAAGCAATGCACACCCAAACAAAGCAAACAAATGCATATGATGTATGCCTGTCCTATGGCTGATGAGTCTCATCTGTCGGTTATACAGCCGACCCGACAAGTCCTGGTAGTTAACCATTGGACAGTCCCTCTGTGCGCGCATCCCCAAACTCAATAATATACCATGGAGTTAAACTCCAAGCTCAAATATAATATTCCATGGAGTCACACTCCAAGCTCAGTAATATAGTATTCCATGGAGACGAACTCCAAGCTCAAATATAATATTCAATATTTATATATATATATGCATGCCCATGGGAGAATCCGGGGAGTTAAAGTGCCCGGTCACATCTTGCGACAGAGGGTCAACAAATAGTCTCAAATACACAAGCCACATCATAATCTCTTTCTTTGTAAAATACCACCTCAAATCAAACTCCAATTCTCATAGAAGTTTTGGCAGTATCTCCTCTAAAGCTCAAATTTCTGCCACCCTTCAAGGGTCCCAACTATCAAATCAAACACCTCTCAATCCTTCAAATCATTTTCGGTAACAAATTATTTCAAAATCAAACACATACCAATATTAAATCTTTTTCCAAAAACCAACCAACTTCAATAGCAAATTATTAATAACAGCTAAACCACATATATTATACCATATACACAATCCATTAATTATTCACTCAGTTCATTCCTATCTTAAGGTCATCTAGCCTAAGTTTTCACGTGACATTAAACATTAACTACGAGAAACCGAAACCATACCTTCGTACGGAATCAAAATATTCAAAGCTCTGGAGAAGCTTTCTGACCGAGCTATCGAAGAAGAAAACGTCCAGAATCGTCTTTGCCTCCTAAAACTCTCGTTGGCCAAATCCAAAGAAAAGATGAGCTACGTCATTGTCAACTTCCACTAATCAAAAATGGTGTCAACGTGTAGAGGAGGAGGTTACGAATACTTTCACCGGATTAGATTTTTGATTGGAGTTACGGATTGCAAGAAATCGAAGCCGAAAGTTTGGAGGGATTTACGTTCTCACGCTTCTCTCTCGGTCACTCTTCTCTCTCGCCATTCATTCGTTCATATACTATATATATGTATATGGCGGCAGATAATCATAACTAGATATTTCATATATGTGTATACGCATACAATAGCTTTCCTTAAGTAAATGGCTACCGCCTTTTATATATATATATATATATATATATATATATATATATATATATACATGCGCATATAATAATAATAATAATATATGCAATCATAATGCGTAATGATAGTAATGATATATATGTAGCTTAATGTAAAACATAAACCGCCTTTTGTTTTCATACTTTATAATTAATAATGATAATAATATTATAATAATACTAGCAATAGTAATGATAATCATGTAATATTAATAATAATAATAATAATAATAATAAACGTAATAATAGTAATAATAATAGTCACATAGTGAATATAATAACAACAATAAATACATAATACTAAGGAGTAAAACTATATAAACTTATAGTACATATAATACTCATGAGAATTATATCCAATGTTTATAATAATAATAATAATAATAATAATAATTTGATTAAATTTAAATTATTATAAAATCAGTTCAATTACTGATAATAAAAATAATTTTCTAAAAATAAGGAACTCTAATTTTATAAAATAAATTATAACTTATTTATATTTATATTTTTAAAATTGAGGGTTACTACATCCTATCCACCTTATAAAAATTTTCGCCCCCGAAAATTGATATAAAATGGAAGAGACTCATACTAAGGTAACTTCCTTTCTTAAACATGTCAAAGAAAAACAGAAAGATTTGACATGTTTAGTTTGCAAATTCAGGATATTCTTATGGCTTAAAAGTCTACGCAAAGCGGAATATACAAGATAAACTCGATGCAGAAAGGTTATAAGGCAGGTTGGTATTGGAACGACGGGTTTATCGCTTCTAATACTCATTTCATCTAGCTCCCAGGTTCTGCTGATCCTAATGGTGTCACCTTTCGTAATTCAATCGAAACTGGTTCAGCCTCTGACACTAAATCTATCACAACTTACTCTTTCTCTTGACACATAACCGATTATCAATTACGGGTTCAACCTATGTCATGTCTCTTCCTCATAACTTACCATCTCTGGGTTTCAGGTAACTGTCCCACACAACTCTCAACATTTCCGGTTCTTTATGTATAACTTAAGTTGTATACTCAAAATAATTCAACCCACTACTGCTGCGCCACTCTTATTATTATTCTCCAAGAATTTAATCACTTTTCTAGGCTGTCCAACTATCGTTCTGTCTCACCATTCGGAGGTTTTTAGTCGATCGCTCAATTGAAAATCACAAGGCTCACAACTCGGTAATGTACTACAATGAATGCTACGTGCTATTTACTACGCAAGGCAGTCAAAAATTTCGATTATCAGTGCGTGATTACCTCTAATCGGAGTATCTGCGGTTCCAGCACCATCCGCTGTCATAGTGAACACGCGTCCCTGATGTTGTGCCTTTCCAGCTTCTTGATTCTTCTTCTTTTCTGGACAATTCCAAGACAAATGCCCAGCTTCACCACAGTAATAGCATACACCTAAACCAGCCCTGCACGGAGTATTCGGGTGGTACTTTCCACACCTCCTACAAGTTAAATCATTCGGTGGGGTCTGAGCTTGCTTTCCTTTGCCTCTTCCCTGGCTGTTATTATTACTGAATCTCTGGAAGTTATTCTGACCCAAATGTGGTTGTGGGGTGTAACCGCCTCGCTTAAAATCTTGTCCTCTAGGGGCGAAGTTCCTTCCCTGATCTCTCCTAACAAAAATTCGCTGATCACTCTTATCTGATGTCGCCTTTCTCAGACAATCCTCAGCAACTCTACTTTTGTTTACCAGTTCTGAAAACACTCTGATCTCCATTGGTGCAACAAAGCTCAGAATATCACTTCGAAGACCTCCCTCATACTTAATACATTTCCACTCAGCAAAATCATCAGGCGCACCCTGACAAATACGAGAAAAGCGACATAACTCCTCAAACCTGCTAGTATACTCAGCAACAGTCATCTGTCCCTGCTTTAACTGCATCAACTCAAGTTCTTTGGCATTTCTGGCTGAATTAGGAAAGTATTTCTTATAGAACTCTGTTCGAAAAACCTCCCAAGGAATCACAGCGCCATCTGGCTGCAGGATACGTCGTGTCCCCTGCCACCAATGCTGAGCCTCACCCTGCAGCTGATAAGTTCCAAACTCAACCCATTGCTCCTCAGGAACCTGCTGAGCCTGCAGTGCCCGTTCCATAGCTTGAATCCAATTATCTGCATCTGTGGGATTTGAGGTTCCCCTAAAGGTAGGAGGGTGAACTTTCAGAAATGTAGCAAGTGCCATGGGACCGTCCTCATCATTATTGTTTCCGTGATTACCCTGGTTTATCTGATTACCCAGTGCCTCGGCTGTCGCCTGCATAGCCGCAGCCATATTTCCCAGGGCAGCCATGAAGTCTACTGGATCATTCCCTGCCAGGCCAGGAGTAACAGTGCCTATCCTACCTCTACCTCGGCCGCGACCGCGTCCGTGAGTCGACATCTGGTCCCTTCACACACCAAACAAGTGATATTAAGTTGATCAGTCTCAATATCGCAAGTCTAATGCTTCAAGTTCCAAATGCATGCTCAATAACGTTTATGCCACATATATCAATCAGATATCCTAATAGCACATACACACACCCAGAGTATGCCCAGAAGCATAATCAGTCCATCTCTCAGGCTCTATAGAAACGAACTGCTCTGATACCATAATGTAACACCCTACCACACAGGGCCTTACGCTTAAGTCGTAAAGCAGAGGTGGCAAGGTATTACGACCTCTAAAAGAAAATGATATCTACATAGATATAGTTGGGTGAAATCATATCTAGGAGCCTTGAAGAATAAGCTAAAAAAAAATCGATAAACAGAAAATCGTGACACACTCGCATGGATATTCGTAAAACGGATAGGTAAAATCGAAAGATAACTGAACACATATATATACATATCAGAGTTCCAAAACTCAGATAGCAAGCTCCAGACACGACCTGCGAAGTTAAGGCCAGCCTGAGTATATAATTATATATATATACAACCCAAAATAAAGCTCAAACCCCAAAATAAACCCCTGTATCTCCAAGTCGACCTCTAGGAGGGACAAAACACAAAATATACATGCGGAGATTCTATAAACATATATACATAGCCTAAAACAAAATATGACAGTCCAAAAGACAGTTCTTCGCTCGTAAGGAGGATACCCAAACGCTCAACGAGGTGTCTCTCGACCTGCATCTGAAAAACAACAACATAGTATGTGATGAGAACCGGAGGTTCTCAGTATGGTAAAGGTGCCCGCATAGTTAATATAAAAGGTCTCGGGAAAGCCAGAGGCATTCCTAGAACTTCGACACTCAGATTTCAGCTTAAGAATTCAACTAAACCGGAAGTTAGGTAAATTGTCTAAGGTATTCTAGTTCTGAATCTAACTTTAACCCAACATTCTACTTTCTGTCACTTCTAATCCTCTGAATCACTGGTGGAACAACCCTCGTCATTCCTTCGCCAGACAAGGGGCCTCTTAATTACATAGACAAACATTACAGACAAGGAAAACACAAATAGAGAAGCATTTACAGCAAGTATAACAAGTAGCAGATAAGCAGAATTTAACAGTTAAGCAAACTAAAGCAATGCACACCCAAACAAAGCAAACAAATGCATATGATGTATGCCTGTCCTATGGCTGATGAGTCTCATCTGTCGGTTATACAGCCGACCCGACAAGTCCTGGTAGTTAACCATTGGACAGTCCCTCTGTGCGCGCATCCCCAAGCTCAATAATATACCATGGAGTTAAACTCCAAGCTCAAATATAATATTCCATGGAGTCACACTCCAAGCTCAGTAATATAGTATTCCATGGAGACGAACTCCAAGCTCAAATATAATATTCAATATTTATATATATATATGCATGCCCATGGGGGAATCCGGGGAGTTAAAGTGCCCGGTCACATCTTGCGACAGAGGGTCAACAAATAGTCTCAAATACACAAGCCACATCATAATCTCTTTCTTTGTAAAATACCACCTCAAATCAAACTCCAATTCTCATAGAAGTTTTGGCAGTATCTCCTCTAAAGCTCAAATTTCTGCCACCCTTCAAGGGTCCCAACTATCAAATCAAACACCTCTCAATCCTTCAAATCATTTTCGGTAACAAATTATTTCAAAATCAAACACATACCAATATTAAATCTTTTTCCAAAAACCAACCAACTTCAATAGCAAATTATTAATAACAGCTAAACCACATATTATACCATATACACAATCCATTAATTATTCACTCAGTTCATTCCTATCTTAAGGTCATCTAGCCTAAGTTTTCACGTGACATTAAACATTAACTACGAGAAACCGAAACCATACCTTCGTACGGAATCAAAATATTCAAAGCTCTGGAGAAGCTTTCTGACCGAGCTATCGAAGAAGAAAACGTCCAGAATCGTCTTTGCCTCCTAAAACTCTCGTTGGCCAAATCCAAAGAAAAGATGAGCTACGTCATTGTCAACTTCCACTAATCAAAAATGGTGTCAACGTGTAGAGGAGGAGGTTACGAATACTTTCACCGGATTAGATTTTTGATTGGAGTTACGGATTGCAAGAAATCGAAGCCGAAAGTTTGGAGGGATTTACGTTCTCACGCTTCTCTCTCGGTCACTCTTCTCTCTCGCCATTCATTCGTTCATATACTATATATATGTATATGGCGGCAGATAATCATAACTAGATATTTCATATATGTGTATACGCATACAATAGCTTTCCTTAAGTAAATGGCTACCGCCTTTTATATATATATATATATATATATATATATATATATATATACATGCGCATATAATAATAATAATAATATATGCAATCATAATGCGTAATGATAGTAATGATATATATGTAGCTTAATGTAAAACATAAACCGCCTTTTGTTTTCATACTTTATAATTAATAATGATAATAATATTATAATAATACTAGCAATAGTAATGATAATCATGTAATATTAATAATAATAATAATAATAATAATAAACGTAATAATAGTAATAATAATAGTCACATAGTGAATATAATAACAACAATAAATACATAATACTAAGGAGTAAAACTATATAAATTTATAGTACATATAATACTCATGAGAATTATATCCAATGTTTATAATAATAATAATAATAATAATAATAATAATTTGATTAAATTTAAATTATTATAAAATCAGTTCAATTACTGATAATAAAAATAATTTTTTAAAAATAAGGAACTCTAATTTTATAAAATAAATTATAACTTATTTATATTTATATTTTTAAAATTGAGGGTTACTACATTTAGCCACTAGAAATCTTCTCTTGATATTATTATGGAGAATGAGAGATAGCTGGAATACTAAGACTCTAAAAAAGATAGCAACATTATACAAAGGACATCAGAGGATCAAAATTTAAAAATTGATAAAAAAAAATATAACATGCAAGAACAGTAAAGATAGTAGAGCAATTTTAAAGAGAACAAAAATAGTAGAACAACTTCAAAGAGAGCAGAGGTGGTAGAGCAACATCAAAAACAGTAAAAATAGCAGAAAAAAATAGAAAAGCATTGCATGCCAAGAAAAACAGTTACAAAAGACAGAATCAACAAGAAAACTGAAAAGACAGTGATAAAATTTGCACAACAAATTTCATACTATAAAATTGTATTCACAACATCCATTGAAGACAAGAAAAAGAGTGATATTTGAGCATCATCTCATATACATTTGAGCTAAAATGTTTTTCTTTAACTTTGTACTTCATTTAAAATTTTATGGCTATCTAACGTTCATCTTTCTATAATTGAGAAAAAAGACATATTATGGTGAGAAGAAAATTGAAAAAACCATAAAAAAAAAACAAGAGAAATGCATTGAAAAAGCTAAATAAAATTTCTTTGTATTTATTATTTGATGAAATAGGATTAAATTTTCTTATTAAATTGGGATAGCATTTGATGGCTAGTTAAACCAGTAAATTTTCTTTTGTTAAGTTAGAACAACACTTTGTGGTAGCTAATTTGGTTTGGATAGAAGTTCTGTTCTATTATAATTTTAGAGACAAAAAACAAAAATTCTTCTACATAATCTATTTCTGCAAAAAATTACTAAAAGAACTTATTTTTTGAAATTAACTTGATTCAATCCCTTATCAAGTTCTAGTATTATCGTTAATATCTAATTGGAGGATTTTGACTATATGCAAATTAGGATGTATGAACAAGACTCAAGAAAAGACACAAAATTTATTGATTAAAAATAAAGAATTAAATCACATAAAATTTATAGCCGAAATAGAAATTCTACAAGTTTCAACATCCACGTCTAGAGACGTCAAAATAATGGATCTGCTAGTGCATAAAATAGTACAAAATGACAAAAATAACGAGAATGATGAAGAATTTGAGGATCATAGTGAAATTGACACACTTTGAGCTCACACTTTTAATTAGTGTGACTAAAAGTAATTTGTTAAAGTGTTTTAACTTTAACGTTTAATTTATCTATTGCAAATTTTTTTGTGTATGTATTGTGTATAAAAATATTTTGATAAAAATATAATTTATTTATTTAGTCATTTTTAAATAAAAATAATATTTTTATAATATATTAAAATCTAATTCTATAATTCATCATCTGAAAATAAAAATAAATTTTTTTATATAAAAACAATTATAAAATCTTGGTTGCATTGGGGTACCCACATTATGTATATGAACACAACAGAGTCAGTTAGATTACATAGGTCCACCGATCCTTCTACATCACAGTATCAATCTCTTCCTCTGCATTTGCCTCAACTTTGGCCTTAGTCTCAGTCATAGCTTCATCCTTATTCACACCCTCCTTTTCAGTCTCAGTCACATTCTTAGCTTAAAACAACCTCATATATAGGTGATCCCAACAACAGTTGAAGATGTTGTGGCCTCTACTAGCAAGGGTCTGGTAGAGTTGACCATTGATGATAATGATGACTAAAGTGATATAATTTAATTTATATGTTATGACTTAGACTGATATATGCAATATATATATGTGCACGCAACAGTTGGTATCCTCTTGGCAAAATTACAGAGAGGATTTTGAGGTCTTTAAAAATCACTATCAATGGTTCATTATTCCGTGGTTTAACATGCATGGATTTTGATAAGGTCTAAGACTTTTGGTGATCTGAGACCTATTTAAGACAATCAAGTAGTATTTATTCATACTAGTGAGATAAAAAAAATAGATAGAACTTGTTTTATTTAATTTTTATTAATTATTACAATAATTAATAAATACTAAATAATATAAATTTTAACTGTTTTTGAGTAATTTTTTTATTACTAAATATTTGTTATTTATAACTTCGTAATATTTAATAATTTTGAAAATTTTGTAAAGTAACTATCATGTTTTTTATTGTTGTTCTATGTTGTAACAATATTTCAAGTTTCGTCATAGTAAAGAGTAGAAGATGTAAAATTCTTGGTAAGTAGGGGCAGCAAAACACTTCTGCCAGATGTTTGCAGATATCCGCAACAAAGGTGCAGCTCCACAACAATGTCGCCACATCAAAGAAAATGGTACATAACATATAACCAATTATAATATAAGCTAATTAAAAACCTTCTTTACTTATATTATTCTTATTACATATATGTGGTTTTTAAATATAAAATAATTCTGTTATGTGGATATGTTAAGATAGCAAGTTGCATTGAGTCGCCCATCACCTACTAGGATTGGGCTCTTCAAGTAGGTTCCCACAGGAAAGGACAACCATACGTGACATAGGTTGATCGATTCTCCCATATAAATTTAATTTTCCATATTTTTCAAGCTAGATATTATTAATATATAATTACCTATTTAATGCTTTTATGCTTTTTAATCTTTGTACGTAGGACACTATACACCTATTCCCACATTTAAATGAATACAGGTGACTAATTTGAAGAGTATGATACTATGATCAACAAGCTGTACACGTTTGTGCAATCCATGAAATATAAAATGCCTTTTCTAGCAATACAAAAATACCCTTTACTCCTCTCTTTTAGGTTCCGTTTAATCGATGTAAAGGATAAAATATAAATATAAAGACATAGATATTAAAAATATAAATATAAAATATTTGTATTTATATATTATATTTGATAAAAATAATGAATAAGATATAAATATTAAAAAAATTTATTTTTTATTCAAAAAAAATTTGGAAAAATAAAAAGATAAAATTTAAAAATTTAAAAATTAAATAAGAGTAAAAGAATATTTTAGTATTTCAACCAAAGAGAGATATGCAAATTTAATGTCTTTGTGTCCATCTATATCCTCTCATATCTTTTAAAAATTTGTGTCTCATCAAACCAAAAAATAATTAGACGTATATCCTTTAAAAATTTGTGTCTCATCAAACCAAAAAATAATTAGACATGTATCACTGTGTTCATCTCTCATTAAGACATAAACATCAATCAAACGCTACCTTAGATAATCTTCTGTCCACGAGTACAATATTGAACCTGATGATGATGACGACAAAGTTTTTGACAAAGACTACGTGTGAACGATATTTTATTACATTATTGGCATTTCATATTTCTATTGAATTTATGCAATTTTTAGTTGTTAGTAATTAATTAATGTAATAAATTTTTAAATTTATTATTTATTTTATTATGATCAATATATACTAGGTGCTTTACTTAATTTTTGGTAACCTCGACAGGATGTCGAACTAAGTTTGTATTAAGATCTTAATTTGGAGAGCAGATACGACTACTTTAAAAAAGAATGGGTTCGATTTGCAAATAACTTAGTGTTAGTGTCAAAAATAAATAGTGCAATAATGTAATGCAAGAAATAAAGTGAAATTGAAATAAAAAAATAGAAAACAGAATAGAGTCAAAACTATTGGAAATACAAAGAAATTAAATAACAAATAAAAAGGAATAAATTAAAACAAGAAATTCAAATAAATAAACAACAAAAACAAAGCAAAGACAAAGAAAGAACAAATAACCGAATTAAAATAAAAGAAAAGAAACAAACAAAGTCAAATTGAAATTAGAAAAAATTAAATAACTGAATAAAAAGAAAAGAAAATGCTAAATTGAAAAAGAAAAGAAAATAATAAAATGAACAAAGAAAACAATTTGACTCGACACTCATTTACACTTGCATTCTATAATTTTTCGTTGCGCCGCTGAGATTGAAATTTTTTGTAGAACTTTGTGTGACTGCAAAATTTTTTTATTGAAGCGCTTCTTTCTTCTGTATTTCTCCTATTTATAGGTCACAAAGATAAATTTGTAGGTGTCTTTCTCTTTCCACAATCTAATTTTCTCTTTTTTAGAGGATCACAACTTTGCTTTGACCACAAAAAATTTTGATCCCTAAATTTAACATTTTACGTCTTTTTTTACCTTGGTCTTCAAATTCACATTCTGTATAATACTCTTGAATAACATCACTTGTGTGATTATCTTATTTCGATTTTAAAAATTATTTATTTGACTCTTTTCATGATAAGTCGAATCCTTGTGCTAATGTTCTCATGGAATAACCTATACGTTATGATATTTCGACCTACATATTATTAGCTCTATTATTTATATGGATCAAATGACATTTTACTTCACTATGATCGAGTTATTCATGATATCGAATTTTTGTGCAAAAGTAGGTAATATAAATGAAAGAAAGAAAAAAAAAACTGACTTAAAGGGCTAGGCCATCTGTAAACGAAAACACAAAAAGAAATATTTTTTGAGGTCTAAAAGAATATTTCTTTTGTTATTTATTGGTGGCCCAGTCAATGGTATAATTAATTTAATTTTTTACTTTATATTTTAGGGACAATTTTTACAAACAATCTATATATTGCTAAGAATATTTATTATTATAGGGCATCAATATTGCCAACGTTTTATGATCGACGATGTACCATTAATGACGACGTTTGTGCGTGACTTGGTTGAAAAAATTTAGGAGGCACACATATATAAGAGATATGGTACTGATTTCACATCGTTTATTTAATTTGCTGGCAATGAAAGCAAAAAGGAGGAAGTTGCACTGAAGTTTCTAGCTAAGTAGTTGTCTTGGATATTCTTATTTTAAAAGCAACAGGCAAAATATATATATCATCCGATAAATAAAGCATCTTTATGTTTATGTATGATGAATAATTTTAAATTTAAGTATTTTAATTAATTCATAATAATAATAATATCAAAGAAAATTGAATATAATTTTTAGTTTTTCTTTTTTTTTTTTTTTAATTTATTTTAAATAATTTTGAATTGAGTTTCAATGGAGCAATGATATGATCATGATATATTGCAAGGATTGAGTGAAAGGTAGTGTTATCAAACCCTTTTTTAAAAAATTTAAGTTAATACGTAAAAGTATATACGTATATATTTATAAATATGTCTTTCATCGGTGTAAGAACTTTTTTTCTTCTGTATATTTTGTTTAAAATTTCTTTTTATATATTGAATTTTTTTTTGTGTGGGTAAAAAATATCAAATTTTAAACCCTTTAGTTATATAGGCACCTATATACAAAAGAAAAACAAAGTTTTAACTTGCAAATAACATTTTCATTGATGATTAATTAGTTTAGTATATTAACGAAAATAAAATAGTAGAGTCTATAATAATTATTATTATGACGATTATACGACTTTGCCAATGTTTAAAAAATATTATTAAATTAAATTGATATTTTTTATATTTTTATATTTTTATTTTTTAAATTTAAAAGTATTTTCAAATATTAAAAAATATCACTCTAATTTTAGCAGACAAAATTGTATAATCAGTTATTCAGCATAGTCACTATATAGCATGTACTAAAATAATGATAAAAAGATAATTGAGGAATATAGACTGAGAATCATAGAAATAGATTAATGTTGGCAACGTGCTATAACAGACTCAACAAAAACTAACATAATAAGAATGGATTATGTTATTAAAGCAACACTACTCAGCCTTATATATCTGACTAGAATAAGAGATAGAGAGAGTCAAAAGAAGTAAAGAACTAAGCAAGGATAGTCCTGTAACAAACTAACAGAATTTACAACGGCCACATAACTCAAGTTACAGCATCTTGCTCTTTCTTGATTTCATTTTCCTTAATTACAATTTGATTATATTAATTTGGAAAATATATTAATAAAAAATACTATCATAATAAAGTGGTGATATATTTATTATAAATCAGAAACTCTATGATACCAACACTTTTTAGTAACTTTGGTCATTATTTGATCTACTAAACTATTTTTAACAAATAAATTTTATTAATACATGTGTACAAATTCTAAAAAATGTGGATACAAATTTTATCGATTCATCATGTATGCAAATTCTGATAAATATAGGTATAAATTATATATTTTTTTCATATACAAATACCTGTAAATATAGATGTAAATTATTACTGATTAAATACTAATCTAAAATGATAATATTTACTAGTTACGTAGTATTTCAGTATGTAAATAGTTTAAATATAGTGTCAATCAAACCAAATATATAATTAGATATTTTAGCTTAGTTAATATGGCTAAAATTAAAAATAACGGTGTTGTAATGTTGGTGTATAGTATTATTAGTTTTAATAATGTTTAATTGCACAACTATTTTTTTTATTACAACTATAATATTTGTAGATGGATTCTTTGAAAATTGATCTAGAATTCCACATAGAAGAATTATAAAAACCATAGAAAGGTATTTGTAAGTAGTTGTCCTATCCTTATTATCCAAAAACAAAAACAAAAAAAACAAAAAAACAAAAGAAGATGCATGGTTGTGCATGTAAATGATTGTTGGCCACGGATTCTTTGCTAACATTTGTGATAAAAGTACGGATGGTGGTGTATTATATATGGACCACACGTGTTGTGGTGAGTTAAAAGATTTAAGGCTGCAGAAGTCAGGAAGTTTAAAAGATGGTCCCTGAATTGTTGTGTGACGAAAAGGGTTATTTAATTTGTTTTTTCGGATTCTCTTTTTTGGGATATAATTAACGTTATTGGGTCCCTGTTAAATTTCAATCTTCATAATTTCAATTAATAGTATATATCCCGCAGACTTTCTTCAACAAAGTGCTGGAAGGAAACATTATTATTGAAGATGAATGAACGCGATAATAATGGACACTAAAGGAGTAAAGGTTGTTTGTGATCTAAATCATTTTGATATATAGGATTTTTTAGGTTCATCACAAGTGTGTTTTAGTTGACATGCTTTACTGGCAAAATTCTGACCCTGTGTTTTTTCGCCATTCAAATTATTATTAAAAAAGCTAATTACCGCCACGAATAATACTAATAATAACAATAATAATAATAATAATAATAATATGATGATTTTTTGTATAAGTGTATCAAGTAGAAAGCACTTTGTAATCAGAATTAGAAACAAAAAAAAAGTTAGTGAAAAAGTTGAGCTGGCAATTTACTTAGAAAATTTATTTATTTACTACAAAAAAAATGACAGATAGAGGCAGGTTCTCAAAAATCACTGCTAGATAAAAAATAGCGTTAGTTGTTGTGGCGGATTAGGAAAGAGCTTCCAATAGCGTATTATTTTGAGGCAGTTACAACAAAATCGTCGTAAAATGTCGATTTTGTGATGATCGCTACGATGGTCAATACAAGCTACTTTGTTAGTAACGGTTTTCTTTTAATCGCCGCAATATATTTTTAACTTAAATTTTATATGTTTAAACATTGTCGTATGAAATCTACTTAAGTTTCTTTTTTTTAAAAAAATGTTTCAAACACTGTTACTTAATGCATTACATACATTTTTAGATTTGTATTACGTAAAAAAACAGTTAATAAATTAAAAAATATATATTTTGATTAATAATGTGCACAAATTTATGAACTGGATTTCCTCGTCTGCTATTAGCGCCTTTTAAGTTTGCATTCAAGCATAAATGTTAAAGAAATAACTAGTCAATGTCTGAATTTATAAAATCAAAACAAAGTTGAATAGAGCATAAAGATCAAAATTCTTAAAGTAGACAAACATGTAACAAGTCAAAATTTCTCTTTAACATTGTATTGACCTGGCCAAAAATACTCTGTCACAATCTATAGCCTTCATGTGATAAAGGATATGATAAGCCATCTCTAAATCATGACTTTTTGTTCAGATTGAAGCCCTTTTTTGCAGCATGTACATCATCTTGTCTTTGTTGGGTGTATAAAGTTTCATTGTCTTTTTTCTGAACATTATTGAGCTCAAACTACCTAGAGATGTTAATTCCACCGGAGGAGATATCATCTAAATTGTCTTTTGAATTAGTCTCTGCCCCATTTAGAGTGTCATTAACTATTTCGCCTGAATATTTAGCTGACACTGAAAATATCAACATGCATACAACAATTTAAGTCTTCTAAGAAGAAAATGATAACTCCCAGGTCAGTAGCTAGTAATTAAGAAAAAAAGGGTGCATTAATATGGTAAGGAAACTTTAAACTGAACAAAAAAAATAACAATTATCATTTTTTTTGTTAGTAATTTGGCTAGATTTCTTGAAAAGAAGATCTGTAATGTGCAATTCTATATTTACTTCATTTTCTCTTTCGAAGCAATATTCAACTCAACAACATGCATGTTTCTAAAGTACGTCTACATTAAAAAAAAATGTATAGTTCATAGTCTTTTTCTAAAGCATACTATTTCTCTATGATGCACTTTCTATGTTAAATATTTTTTTTTTAATTCAGCAAGTATGTTTTCGGAGGTCCTACCAGCTGTACATGTCACAAAAACATACCCAATTTTTTTCTCGTACATTGATCTCCATTCATAAAGTTCCTACAAAAATTTGAACGTTAACGTAACAACTATTATTACAACGAATTTATTACCATATATCAACTTAAAATATATATTATTCAAATATAGTTTAACACAAGTTTTTAAGGGTATGCCTAACAAAAAAAACCTGCATAGTAACTTTGTTCGCCGTTTTCGAGTATTGGTTAGAACAAGATCGTCCTGATATTTTCTCCAACTAACATTCACCTTACAAAACCATATGTCTCTAGCAACTGTAATTGCATGTTCCAATGAAAAGAATGGAGAGGTCATAGCCATTTCGTTAGCGAATGTTGTGCTTGCACAGCATGATAAAAAGTCTTCAGTTTTTATTTGTCTTATTACACCACCATTTTATGTTGACTATATTGATGTCGTAACAACATTAAAATTGATAATGATTTACTCAATATCATGATTATTTTTATTGGAAATTAAGAACAACAATAATATTGACATTAATACTTAATTGTAAACTAACTTTTGCTAGCAACAAACATTGAAAGAAACGGAAAACTGCTTTTATTCATGAAAACCAACAATTCAGTAAAGACTTAATCGAAATACAAAAATATAAATAGTAATGTAACCAGCAAACTACGTACATCATTAACACTATTGAACTTATTACTCACACACGGATCCTTTATAAATGAAGTTCACGTTTTTCTTATTTCCATTACGCCACATCATCGAAATTCTTAGAAACATTATCTGTTGAGTCTTCTATATCATCATCCTTTGTCAACTGTAAATCACCGATATCACCTGCCGTTAACATGCGTTTAACCCTGGCTATGGAGAAAAAGCAGCTTCAACTTCTTCATTCTCTCCTCTCATGTCATATAAGTCTCATGGTTTTACATGAACCATTACACTCCATTCTTTATTTACTTCATCATGTACACAGTATACGAGATGAGTTCTGATGCCAATATGTACGATTCATCATCTTTTCGATCACCGGTGTGTATCAAACGAGTGAAATTAATGCTGGTAAGGCCTAAACGGTATTGTTTGATGTCTCTGCTGGTAGTTGTATCATCCCAAATACATTTAAACAAAACCACTGTGAAATGGCAGCTGTAATTTAATTCGATTATGTCCACAATTTTTTCATAATATAGAACACTACCAACAATCACTCTATTATCACGCATGCTTGCATAACTTCTTATATTAGATGAGACATAAATTCTACTATTTTGAGTTTTCAGCCTGTCTTCCTTTGTGGTGGTTCTAAACTTGTACCCATTGACTTTGTACGCCCCAAAATGTCTTGCTTGAAGCATGGGACCGCATGCCAACAACGTTATCTCTTTCGAATGAAGCGTACTGTCCATTAGAACCTAGCACCATATAACATCCATCGTTTATATAAAAATTGGATCTCATAAAGTACAAATTCTAGGCTAAAAAGACATTGGTCATTTTAAATTTCTTTGAACCTCATACTTGAACCACTAAAAAAATTTTGCATGCACAACACTGACTATTTTAGATTACAACCTTATTTAACCCTGTAATCTTCGCTTTGTTTCTGCCCTAAATGTACTTTATGACATAACACAAAATTAGTCCGACTAGCCAATGGATGAAAAGAGTTATACTCGTATTTTAAAAATACATGTGCATACTTACTCAAGAAATGGAACAACGGCTTCACAATTGCTAGCACATGACGATATGCCTGATGTTTTTCCATTGGAATGAGTCCAAAATGTAAAACAACTCCTAAAGCCTTTCCAATTTTTGGGAACATAGTTTTTTCTAAATTATGTGTAATATCAACAGGTTGATCATCAACTCGTCCTAGTCGGTTGAGCCTTTTGCTTGTGCCCTATTACGCACGTATTGTTTCAATCGACCTAGGTACCTTTTATATAAATACGACATAACACTCCGTATATACACAATGAATTGAGCTTAATGTATTAAAGAGATTTATTAGCAAGCTAACCTTTCTATTGGATACATCCACCGATAATGTACTGGACCACCAAATTTTACTTCATCAATGAGATGCATCGTAAGGTGAACCATGACAGTAAAAAAGGATGGAGGAAAAATCATTTCCACCTACACAGAGTTTGAACAACATGATTCTGAAGGTTACCAAGGTGCAGAGGGTTTACCGCTTTTCCACAGAGTTCTTGAAAAAATGATAACTTTGTAATTACAGTGGACACGGGACTCGACAGTACATTCTTTACCAAAATCGGAAGTAATTGTTCCATTAAAATTTTAATTTGATTAGAATAATTGATTTATTATAGTTAAATGATTATTTTTGTGAAGCTCATACTTTAGAAATTTTGCATGAGACTATATATATATGTTTGATGAAGTTTTATATTATTTTAGAACATTTGATTTTACTCAAATATGTATTTGTGAAGCATTAAAGTATTTGTTGGCAGTCACTTATTTTAAAATTGTGAAATATGTTTGAAATTTCTTATGATTGAGAAAATATGATTGAAAAGGATTTGGATGAGCAAGTATTATTTGATTTGATTTGATACCTTATATATTTGAAAGATTTAAAAAATTTGTTATATTTGAAATTATATGTTTTGAATTGGTTTTGGAGGCTCGTATTAGAAAACCGTAGTTAACCGCGGTTATGGCGTTAACTTAGATGTATTTAACTCAAACATCATCTAGTAGGGGTGTTGTTAGCCTAACGTGTAGGCCAAATATTAGATCTGTTATTCTTATTCTGTATGGACACACGAGAGAAAAAAGACTACCCTTAGAGGTAGAGTCATCCAGCGTAGACTATTTGATTTGATTTTTGTATTGAGAATTTTCTTATTGATTCACTTAATTGTATAAATTACTACCTTCTCAATAAAATTACTTTGATAATAATGTTTATAATGGTCTCATGTAGATTATAGATGTATTATCTAGTCATTGAATTTCAAAACTTACTCCATTTTTCTAAAAATATTTTTTAAGAACAAACACTCAAAATGAGACTTTCTATTAAAAAAAATGATCTACAGTGAGTACCTAATCCTTGTTGAGTTCTTAAAAGTTAAATGCTCTATATGTCACAGAAAAAATTCAACTATATTAATCTATTTTGTGTTTTTTAAAAATAATATGTAACTTTTTTCTTTAGCGTATATTCAAATTTGTTAGGCTTTTTTAAGTGACAATTTTCTTGAGCGCCAGTCATGATTTTTATTAGACTGTGATAGAGAGAGATAACAAAAAAAAAATTGAATTGATTTGCAATCCTTTATATTTATATTATAACTAATTTCAAATATTTCCATTTTTAAAAAGATTTGGTTGGAATTGAAATGATTTGATGTTTTAAAATATAAAAATTTATTTTCACTCTTTTAAGAATTAATATAATCCTGGTTGTTTGGACAAATTTTTTCCAACTGTCCGATCTAACCATATCTGAAAAGCCTGGAACTAGGGTTGGCAATGGGTTAGGTAGGGTAGGGTAGAGTTTGGATTCTACCCTAACCCTATGCGCGGGTTGAAAATTTTCTTAAAACTCTATCCTACTCTACTTGTGGGTTAAAAATCTCTCAACCTTAACCCTACCCGCACCCTAAAGTTCTAAATCCTACCCTACCCAACCCTACCCGCAAAAAAATAAAAGATTTTCAAACAAATATAAAATTCAATCATTCCAAATTTCATACATATTAATAAAATAGAAAATAACAAACTAAGTTCAAATTAAAATTAAAAACAATAAAATCTTAAAGAAATCCAACATAAATTACAAATAATATGATCATCAACTAACTTAGTCATTATTTCAAATTTTTATAAGAGGAAGATTGTGAGTTCAATACTCATTTTCTTCACTACATGCATAACTTTTACATATATATTATATAATATGTTAGGGATGTGGGTAGGGTAGAATAAGATATACCCTGAACTCATACCTTACCCTACTCACAGGCAAACTCGCACCGTACCTTACCCTACTCGCAATGGGTCGGATAGACAACCCTATCCAAACGAATTAATCCGAGTTGGGTACCTGCGAGTAGGGTATATATTGCCAGCCCTACCTGAAACATATCAGGCTGCCCATCCCAACTAACTGGACATTATATTAATTTTTAAAATCAATTCTTATTTTTGCATCAAATAGAGAATAAAAATATAAAATTAGATCATCATTATATCAAATTTTTAAATCAAATCAATTTTTATTTTACATTATTAATTTCAAATACAATAATTTATTTTCGGTTCAATTCATTTCAAATGAAATCTAAAATTATTTTGTTCCAAACACACTCTTAGGATTTGGTACATCATATGAACTGTTATTCCAATTCTTAATATAACTAATCAAGTTTTAAAACTATATTTCGTGTATTGCATCAATTAACACCAAAGCAAAATAACACCGAAGCAGAATAAAAGAAAGTTAGTTGCTGCTTGCTTTCTTGATCTCGAGTCTTAAATAGTTTTGTATACTAAGTCAATTTGTTAGTTTTTTTTTGTGAATATAGAAAAAATTGTATTAGTCTTTTGTATTTTTTTATATTGATGAAAAATATTTATTCTTTTTTACCTTTTTTTTAGTCTTGAAAATTATACATCATTTAATTTAGTATCAATAGGTATTTTAAGATTTGGATTAGTATGAATTTGATTATCTCTTTGCTATCTTATTAAAATTTTTAATTTAAATAGAATTATCTTCTTCTGTTTTGTGTTTTTTGATATATATTTTATTGTATTTATCTATATAATTAAACATAAGCGTTAAAAGGCGAAGCACGTTAATTCATTCTGTTTCAATTTTATTATTCCATTTCTACTCTCCACTCTACTTGTTTTCTAACAAAATTTTCTGTTGTGCTTATTTATTTTATTCACACACGTGGGATTCATAGGATACTCCCAACTGAGACATTTGTGTGTATCATATGTTGCCTGAAATGTTGAAACATGTATTTTTCATGTCCCAAGTAGTTATATCATGCATGCGGATACTTTAGATTAGATACGAGGGCAATTTTATGGATATCTGGCTTTTCTTATATCATAAAAGTTAATATATGAATGAGATAAAACGAACGATCGAATAATAACACGAACGATTCCTTGATAAAATAGTATAATTTAACTAATAAAACTGATATTTTAGTAAACCATAATGTTAGAAAGAATAAGATAATAACTTAAAATTATCTTTGATATTTATAATTATAATTATATATTTATTATATTTAATATTATTTAATTATTCTAATAATAATTAAAAATATAAAATAAGATAAATAATAATTAAAAAATACAAAATAAAATAATTTTAAATTATTTTATCTTGATTTTTTATTATCTATTAAATATTTTTTTGTTTAACCAACATTTGTCTTAAGTTATATTTGACTAATTTAAAATGTTTAAAATATAATTGGGATCAATTAGAATCAATTAGTATTATTTAGTATATTTGAATATTTATTATAAGAAATTATGTCTTTATTATTACGATTCTCTTAATACTTATAAATATCTTTTTATATTGTATTATTCTAGACAATTTAAATAGACAACTTAAATACACAAATTCTTTTTTTCACTTTAGTCTTTCATTTTTAACATAATATCAGAATCATGGTATCCAACTCACTCCTATAATTCTCTTAATCTTTCGTTTCTAACATAAAATAATGACACTTCTTAATTATATGCCACATTTTGATTGATCCATGGTCATATTTTATTATAAAATATAAAATTATAAAAATACTATTTCATAGTAATAATAACTTGCACCTTGCACGTGTCATCATTTGATAGATTGTGCCTATACGTGGGTCCTTTCATTCTCCATTCAATTTCATTCTGTAATAATAATAACAGATCAATGGTTCTTGGTTCGCTATTATGGAGGGAGAAAAAATAAATTGAGCTAATTAATTTGTACACCTAAATCAGAGGCTGTGGACCTTAGAATATATACACGCATAATACAATTGAAATTGCACGTAAATTAAAATTGCTTCATTAATTTCTGACGAAGCATAGTACACTAATAATAATTTTTCACGCAGCCAAACAGTGTTATATTCATTAAATTAGTATTGTCATATAAACAGTGAATAGCAGTTTGTACCAAATTACATTTTATCAATATATTAACTAAATTAAAATTGCTGCCATTGTGACAGTACAATTAAGGTCACCTAACATTGAACAACAGTAACAACATCCCTCTCTCTCTTTTTTGTCCCCAAAATAATGACACTAATAATCCCTAGCTAGCTACCCCTAATGTGGGACGACAGAAAAAATGAACGTTTTCATTCAGAGAGACGGCATTATTACGAAATTAATTTCATTATAATGCGCAGTATATATGGTGATATACTTATTATTTATTAACAAAACTTTAAAATTGCAGAATTTTTTTAGTCTAGTTAACAAATATTTTTAGAATATTATAAAATTATTTATCCTAACGATTAAACTAATAAAAAATATATACGAATAATTATATTTATAATATAAAATACTAATTAAGAATATCATAAAAAATATTTAATGAAAATTATTAAAAATAAATGTTTGTATATTAATATAAAAACATTTATTTTTCGATATTTTTTGATGTATCCTTATTTAGGGAACTTTTTAGCAATATGTATAATGTATATACACATAAGTTAACCTGTGCCTATACAAAAATGTATTTACTGTAACTAAATTAGATTGGTTTAGTGGTTAGTTCACTAGTCTACTTAAATAAGTATCGAGAATTTGAATTCTATTTTATGTATGCATATCTATTCATCAATGACAAATTCTTAAATAGAATTCAGTATCGAAACGGATTAATTTTTAAAAAATACGTTGAGAAATAAAAAAAAATGTATCCACTATATATTGCTGTCGTCTCTGAAATTCATAAATGTATAGTAATTACCGACAAGTTTTTGTCGTCATTAAATGTGTTTTGTGACATTATTATCAACATCATGGAGTATATATACCTAGAATTTTCCCCCTCTTAATTTTTTCGCATTATCATAATCGTGGCAATAAATATGTATATACGTTTTGTGAGCACGTTGCACATGCATGGTCACATCATAGAAGCCACCATATATAATGCCATATGGAGCCTCTTCTCATTCAATACCTCTGCACTACAAATTTCATTTAGTATAGCACATTTAATTATACATACATTATTGACTCCACATAGAATAAATACACACACTCTAAATATCTTTTTAACTTGACATTAAAAAATTGAAAAATACCTCTCACAACGAATAAAATTATCATGATTTAAAATCATCTCTTTTAAAAATTTAAATTGATAAAAAAATACATAAATAATTATATATGTATATAACACATGCATTCTTTTAAATAAGAACCTGTTTTGAATTTATTTAAATATTTATATAGTTTTTATTTATTTTATTTTTCCCTTTTTCTAAAATAATAAAAAATAAATTTTAAATTTTTTAATATAAAAAATTTTATATTATGTCATAAAATTATTTTTTAAAAATTTAAATTAATATATATATATATATATATATATATATATATATATATATATATATATATATATATAAATTAGATTTCTGGCAAGCATACTTGTTAAATTCAATAAGAAATATTCTTAGAAAAGAAAGATAGTGAGTCATTTAATTATATTTGAGATTAATTAACCATGTACGTATATTTACATTACTATGAATTAGTACAATGATACGGATCATAAACGATGGATATTGCAAAAGAACTACCGCAGCTTCCACGAAGGAGAAGGCTTCGCAATGATGAGAAGTTATTAAATACTGAGAGAGTATTAAATATTGGGTTTAGCAAGATACATATTAAGTTTACAAATTAAAAAAAATATATTAAAAATATAAAAAATTTAAATTTGTAATATATTTATTAAATAAAAATATTTAAAATTTTTTATTAATAGTAAGTTTATTATATATCTTAAGGATACATATATTAACTAAATCTCTAAATATTAAGTGAACTGTGTTTATGTATATATTTAATAAAAGAATATTAATTTAATTTGATTTATTATACGATTTGTAAGCATGTAATAATTTCATCCGTAGTCTGCAATGAAAGCCACAAGAACTCCCAACTGCAAAAACATCATTCATTTAAGCAATGATAGTGCATAGCAGCCGCACATCTCGATTCATTATTATTATCATTATTATAATAATAATCATCATTTTATTATTATTATTATTATTATTATTATTATTATTATTATTATTATTATTATTATTATTATTATATTAGTACATATGTATACATACAATTAAAAACTTTTAATATAATTACAGATAGTTCTATATAATAATCAATTCAGAATTTAGAAAAGAATAACTAGCTAATTTATCAAATGATATACATAAAATAATGTTAGAAAAAAAAACTGTTGAGAATTTCGTGAACATTATTCCTTCGTTTCATTTACCCTTCCATTTATCGAATCGTACCATTTTGTACACCATTAGTTATCTTACTTATTATATGAACGTGCTACACGATTTATATGGCTGTTAGCCGAATACAATTAAAGTATAATTCGTTTATTTTAAGGTACATACTTTTTTTTTAATGGATTCATTTTGAGGTACATTAAGTGGTTAATAATACACTATGTTATCTTAGTAATAACTAGGATAGTAAAAAAAAAAATTGTTAATTTTCTTCCCTGGCACATATATAAATGTCACACACCCTTCAATCACAAGCCACACCAAAACCTCATCATCCGTAGCCTTCAGAACTACCATACATCACCATCATCATATCAAAGCCTTCCACTTGAAGCTGAGTCTATCTCACCTTTCAATTTCATCCATGGAGTTAGACCATGCTTTGGACTTCGAGGACTACTTCCCTTCCATGATTTCGCGGCTCGGCGCAGAAGGGTTCATTGGGGAGCTTTGCAATGGGTTCAGTCTACTTATGGACGCACACAAGGGGTTGATCACGTTTGAGAGCTTGAAGATGAATTGTTCCTTGTTAGGTTTGGAGGTGAGGGGATGGAGATGCACCTAAATTGTTTACTCAAAGTGTTGATCCCATGTTAGTATAATTAATTTAATGTAAGTGTTATTACTTATTAGTATCTTGTCTAATTGAATTGTGCTAGCTTCTATATGTTTATCTTCATTAAGTTGAAAGGAAGATTTGTATTTGTTTAGATATATTATATGTATGTATAGTAGAGTATTTTTTATGGTCATTAATAAGGAAGCTTCTAATAAGAAATTATTGATGACTATCAAGAATACTTTACTAAAATAGTAATTTTTTTTAACAACTAATATATGTGAAGAGTACTCATTTTTCTCGTAGTGTATGTTATTTAGTGATATTAATTAAAATTTCATCTTTCAAAAGTAAGATAATAATTGAGACAAAAGAACATGTATGTGTGTATGTTGATGTAAGCCTTAATCCATATGATAATTCACAATGTTCTGTATTAATTAAAATAGATTTGATAGTTTATATGTGCTATCCAACTCTTTCAATATAGTGATAATTATAATTATTATTAGAAATTGCTTTATGTGTATATGAATTCTATTTTAGCGTCATGAAATAATACACGGACAAAGAAAAAAAATTCTTTTTATTTTTTATTTTTAGGATTTTTAATTTGAATTTGAATGAAAATTTAAGATATAGTATAAACTATTTCTTCTTTTAATATATTTTTATTTTTAGAGTTTTTAAAAAGTTTTAAATATATTTAATATTTAATTTAATTTAATTATTTCATCTTTAACGTTTAAAATAAATTTAATTTTATTTATATAATTTAAATTTAAATTTATATTCCAATTTTATCTTCTTTCTTTTTCATTTTTTTCTCTTCTCCAATTCTTTCATTATTACTACCTTCTTTTATTTCTCTACACAAATATGACTACCATATCAACATTTCCTTTCTGGATCACTCTTGTCTTAGTTATTTGCTAATTCAAAGTATTTATTAATTTATCGAAATTATTTTGCTGAACCAAGAAAATGAAAAACATAGAAATTTAATGGCATCACTCCTTAATTGTCAAAATTGTATCCCCATCTCTCAAATAAAAAAAAATTGCATGGCTTGCTCGTCAATACCATGAACCAAATATACAAGCATTCCAGAAGACGTACATATATACATCTAATGAATTGACCTAAGCTTCACTAATTAAACTATAATATGTTTGCACCAACTCAGAAGAGTATCAATATGCATGTAAATGATGTAACAATTAGATAGTAGTGATTTTTGTAGTAGTTGAAGAAGAAAAAGGTGGCGGTGATATCGAAAAAATTGAAAGAGAAAAAAAGTAAGTAGAAGATGAGGAAGTAAAAGGTGAAGAAATTAAGAATAAAATTTAAATTTAAATTTTAAAATTAAAATTAAATTTCATTTCAAATAACTATGGTAAAATTAAATTAATGACAAAATATAAAAAATGCGTGCAAATATAAAAAATGCGTGCTCCAATAATACATTAGTTATTATATAAGATTCATATCTTTCAAGTATACTCCTCATTAGAAATAAAACAATTGCTTGATAATAGGTAAAAACATTTATCAAACAAGTGCTTCTTTACTGTGGCCATAACCACTCAAGTTATCCTGAACCATAATCATTAGTTTTGCTATGTGACCACATAATTGAGCACAATAATCATTGTACTACCAAGTAAAAGATGAGTTCAATTTTACACAATTCTTTAACATGCATGTGCTTTCTACTCATGGTTTTATTATATATATGTCCTATTTTTTTTTAATTAAAAAAGAATGAGATCAGGTCAAAAAATTTTGTACTGCCACAAATGCAACCACAAAAATATAAAAAAAATTATCAACAATTAAATTTAATTAAATAAATTACTAAAACAATGCCAGAATTACTAACGTATGTAAATCTAATAGTAAATATCAAAATCTAAAGCATCATCTAATTAACTAGATTGATATTATACTAAAATAAATCTATATTATTTAAAAAAATAAAATATATAATATCTAAATATTATATTTTCTAAGCATAAATAATAATAATAATAATAATAATCTGAGTCACTTAATTTATTTTCACCATCTTTATTATTTTATAAACGTAAAAAAAAGTTGATATTCCTCATTTTTCAATTAGCAAGTTTAATTTACTCTTTATTCATTCAACTCTTTCTTCATTTCTGATCATTCTTACTAATATAATCCATATTAGCAAGTTAATATGAGATTGGTGCTGTTGATAAGCATGGCACAAAAGCAATATATATGATACACGTTATGTATATATTAATAAAAATAATTTAATGCTGGAATAACTCAATTTAAACAACTTATTATTTAATTAAAGAACGTTAAATTCAGTTCTAAAATTTAAGTAGTGTATTTACTGAATTCTTTTATGAGGAATGCTAGGGTTCAGCAATTTTGGTGTTTTGTAACCATTAATTGGCCATTATCAATAGTATTTTTAGTGGTGTGAAATTACATCTAATGATGAGAGATTACTCACTTTTATTTTGATGGTTAAGTGCTAGTCAGAAAACACAAAAATTACTAACCCCTATATTTTTCCTTCTTTTATTTAGTACCCAATACTCACTCACTCAATTAAAAAAATTATAGTGAATAATAAATTAATTTCTATTTTTTTTATTTCTATCTCTTAATAATAAATTCAGATGAATGCAATTAATTATTTTAAGATAATAATTTATTTTATGATTGATACTATATAAAAATAAATTATTAACTTAATAAAAAAATTAAATAATTAAATTTGTACCTTAATAAAAATATAATTTTATATTTTAAAATATTAAAAATACATTTTAAAAATAAACTGACCAAATTTATTTTTATTATTTTCAACATTTAGAAATAAATTCTTCTTTCACAAATCAATTGCTTTCTTAAGATGTGAAAAGTTGAAAATAAAAATCATTTTTAAAAATAAAAATAAAATTTAAAAATAAAAAATATTTTCACAAATTAAACCTATCAATCCCTAATATACCTAATAACTAAAGTTAATTTTCAAATTATATTATATAACATTGCAGAATAATAAATTTAAGCTAAAATTGCAAAAAATGAAACTCATAAAATTTGCAGGTAAATTAAATTCATAACTAACTCTGCAACAAATTTTTTACAACTCAACCCTTAGCAATGAAATTCAAAGCAAAATTTGTGGGTGACAAAAATTACAGCAAATTCTGTAATAAAATTTTTGCAACTAAAATATAGAATGAAATTTATGCTACAAAATTTGCAAGAACTGAAATTTGCAACAAATTCTGTAATAAAATTTTTGCAACTAAATTCGCAGCAAAATTTATGGGTAATGAAAGTCGCAACAAATTCTGCATCAAAATGTTTGCAACAAATTTACAGCAATGTAATTCGAAATAAAATTCTTAACAAAGTTAATTTGTAACTAAATGCACAATAATTTTCTCACAACTAAATTATTAAGAAATAAATTTGCAACAAACTTCGGATAAAACTAAAAGTTACAGCTAAATTCGTCTGCAAATTTTGCTGCAAATCTGACATGATTCAAACTGTTGTTAAATTACCTACAAATATTTATTTGTGTTATGAAAATAAGAATTAGGATTTAAGGGAAGGAGAAGAGAGAATAGAGAGAATAATAAGTAATTTCATTAAATGGTGTATATTGGAGAATATGAAAAGGATTACTCCAACTCTTAGTTAATGGTCCAATTTTCAGTCAAGAATCAAATATTTTATTAAGACATCACAATAAATATATTTATAATAATTTACAAATTTTTAACAGCAACAGTTCACAAATAATATTTTTCACCTTCTAGTACAAAAAGTAACTGCAGAATTTGCTGCAAATTTTGAAAATTGGAGTAAAACTTTGGCATATTATCCATGCATGATAAATTTGCAACAAATTAAATTTCTGCAAAAAAATTATAAGTGATATCCGCAACTATTTTACTATTTTTTAGTAGTGGACTCGCACCGTAATAATTCTAATTTTTGTATTAATGCGGATTTTTTCTTAAAATAATATTTTAAAATAATTAATTTTTTTATGATGAGTCGATTTCAAATTTCGAAATAAAATAGATAGTAGTATAATTTTATTATTATCTTATTTATTTATTTTACTTGCTCTAATTATAATGAAACTTAGATAATAATATTAGTATTATTATCAAGTCTGATTTTTACCAATAAAAATAATTATTGATATTTTTTAATAAATTTAAAATTACTAAAGATCCATCAAATATTTTTATATTCCTAAATTACTAATGTCATTTATATTAGTAATTTACGTATATTTAACCTTATATTATTGTTATTATTATTTAAAAGAAAAGGACAGGGGGGAGGTGGCCGAGTGCCTTAGGAAGTAAAGAAAGAAAGCTAATGACTTGGATTCATGTATGTATATGTATAACGTGGCTTTAATGCGTATAAGTATGATATAATCTTGACACGTCATGAACCTTAATCACCATCAATACCATCTTTACTTCACTTTTCATTTTATTCACTGAGCATTAAGAGAAAAGAAAAGAGAGTGAGACCGAGGCTTGCATGAGAGAACCGTAAAACCTCTTTAACCTTTCGGCTTAGATTTTTTTTGTCATTCGTAATTTCAATAAAAAAATTTAATTCGATAAAAATATTCGTATTTCTTTTTTTATATATTGGTATTATTTTTGTTCGGTAGAAATTAACAGTAACGTAACTCTTCTTTTTCTCGAGCTCGATTAATTAGAGTTCTAAAAAGTAAAGATAATTTCTGATTTTTTTCTCCTTAGCAGTTAAAGCAAAAAAATTTTTCGAAATTTTCGTTGATTTTAAATTCGTACAGAGGTAGGTTTTGATAATTTTAATATAAATTAAATATATTTTTGATGTGTGATTGTTGGTTTGATAATTATTGCTAGAATTTGAGTAATTTTGTGCTTGAATTTTTGTTGAATTTTGTTGAATTTGATGCTTTAAAATTTGGCCATTATAGATCCGATAAAGATTAAACTATTTTTGACGTATTTGAAGGTTGTTGTTAGATTTGAATATTGAAAAAAATGATGAGATTTGATGGTTGAAAGATTAAAATTAAAAGTTGTAAAAAATTTGTAATCGAAAAAAAAATTAAAATCAAGTATATATTTTAAAAGATCACAAGAGAAAGTTGTATTTTTTAAAGTTGTCATCAACACAAATTTTATTTTTGAATTTAAAAATATAATTTGATAAAAGATCGAGGTTAAATTTATAATTATGTAAATTTTTGGGTATTTTGAATAATAAGTAAAGTTCAAGAGTAAAATAGATATTTTATAAAAATTTAGGTTATTTTTATAGATATAAAAATAAGTGAGAATTTAAATATAATTTTGTAAATATTAAAGTTAAGAACAGAATATTAAAAAGTTTATGACTTATAAAGTAATTAATAAAAATTTTAAAAATATTATTTTATAAACTAAGTTTCAAAAGAAGATTATAAATATTATTTTAAATATTTTTTTAAAATTATTCATTTATATTAAAATAAATTATTATTATAATTAATATTTATCAAATATATTATTTTATAAAAAAATTAAAATATATAATATTAATGAGTAAGCAAGTAATCCTAAAAAATTTAAAAAAGACCGACTTCAAAAAATATCCAAAAATATTGGGAGACTGTCCAATAATTTAGTTGATTAAAATATTTTATGTCTTAACTGCCTATAACACAAAGATCATTAGAAACAGTGAAAATGTGATGCGTCTATAACCTTTAAGTTCTTGAATTAGAACTCGACTCTGACATAAAAAAATAACCATGACTCAAAAATAATCTGACATAAATCCAAGTATATTTTGAATTATGCCGTCATAATCATCAATTTCAAGATCTTTTAATATTGTTAGAAATATTTTTTGTATTAATTATAGAAACTAAGACTAACAAAGGTGGCGGGATGGATATCTAAGTACACATACTCATTCTAAACATACGCTTACTTATTGTCCTATTACCCATCAAATTATTTACGGATATTTTAATTTTTACCTAAATTTACGAGTATATACCTATTATGTATCCGTTCTATTATGCTCTGTCTTAGAACAACCTGAATTAATATATATATATATATATATATATATATATATAATATATATATATTATATATATATATATATATATAACATTTAAACTGAACTAATTAATAAAATTTTAAATATAAATGAATATTTTAAAAATATAATTAAATACAAAGACAATCCTAAATTATTTAGGATAAAACATAGAATATAGATAGTCTCATAATGCATTAAAATAATATTAAAATATTAAAATAATCTTAAAAATGTGACAAACAAAAAACAAATTAGGGTTTAAAATGTAAAAGGATAACTCAATGAGAGAATGGCGGGACAGAGTATTAGAATTTTTCGGTGTGGGGGAGAGAGACTAAAGATGTCTTCTATAAATTTTGGTATCAGTACCTGCAGTTTTATTTTATTTTTAATATATATAAAAAACAAATTATATTATATATAAATATATGTAAAATATTATTATTATTATATAAAATCATATATATATATATATATATATATATATATATATATATATATTAATGGGACAAACAATGGGATGAGACAGCCATTTTCATACCCATTCTATATCTAAACAGAAAATAAACAGGTTGACTCAAATTCACTCTATACCTGATTTTTTTTTTTTTTTTTTTGCACTCTATACCTGATTAACTGATGAAAAGACGGGTCGACTCGAATTACTATTCCTATGAACTCAATAATTAATTAAAGGTCCATCTAGTGTATAGATGTATTTTGGTACAGATTTATAGATTTTTGTTTTTTATTGATTTAAAAGTGTATTACTAAAAGTGTTGCTTAAAGAAAAAGTGTTACCCTTAATCGTTAACTTGGCTCTGATACCAATTTTTAAAATGTAATTTCTTTTTCAAAATTTCTATTAACTCTCAATTTTTAAAATGTAATTTCTTTTTCAAAATTTCTATTAACTCTTCATATTTTGCTTCGAAATAGTTTATAATTTGTATAGATTTGGTTGGTGGTACTTTATAATTTGCAATTTCATAATCAAAAGTATTGACAATTTCTACTATTACTAATTCTGATTTCATTTTTATAGTTTTTCAATCTTGTTTTAGTTTATAATATTCTTTTTTGCATGGATTATTGTATATAAAATCTTTTATCTGTTTGTCTTTTTCTTTAATATAATTTTTCAAATCCTCAAAAACTTCTTTTATTTCTACACTTTCTGTTGTTTCTAAATATTTTTTTAATTTTTCAACTTCATTCTCCATTTTTTCTTTCAACAGCTTTTATTCTTTTAAGTCATAATATGGTTTTACAGGCATTTATAATTTTTTTAAGTTTAGCTCTAACTTGTTTATATTTGTTCTTATTTCTATCCTTTTTATTATAAGGTCATTAATTTCGAACTGAAGGTTATTTAACTCCCTTTTATACTCCTTTATTTTACTTTTTAATTTTTTCGCCCTTTTTCTTTTTATTTTGTTTTCTTTTCAATCTTTGTATACTTCATTATTTATCTTAAAATTTCTGCAAATTCTATCATTGATTCATCACTATTTTCTAGAGATTCTATTAATTTTTCTGACTCTTCAACTTCTCCTTTCAATTTGTCATAGATTATTTTTAGAGCTTCAAATGCTTTTTGATTTATTTCAGAAAACTGTAAATAATTCAACCGATTTTCTCTTTCAAAGAGCTCTTGTTTCTTGTCTTGATAGGTTACATATATTTTTCTTTATTTATTGTCATAACTTAGTGTTTAGGGTTTCATTTAATTTTTCGACCTTTTTTGTTAATTCTTTTATTTCAGAATTTTCTTCTTTAATTTTTAACTTAGATAAACTTAAAGGGCTATTAATTTTAGATTCTCTTATTTGAAAATTCGATGAAACTAATTTTCCTGATGGTTCTTTTAATAATAGAACTGGGTTTTCAATAGCTTTATATTTCGGTATTTCTGTTTTTACGATTTTCTGAAATAATTCATCAACATAAATTCTTTCTCTGTTTTTAAATATTATAATATGATGGCTATTTGTTAAAGCATAATTTATTGCATATGTAATTGAAAATGGTTCATCATCTTGTTCCATTAGATTCTTTCTGTGAAATTTATAAGCTAAGCTTATAGATCTTCAAAGATTTTCAGTTGATAAAGGTATAGCGTATCCAAGATGGGCATTGAATTTAACATTTATGTTTGCCAAGTTTCCATGAACAATTCCAATTATTTGATCTATTGGGTCATCAGTAATTCTTTTATCGCAGATTGCTAAGCTTATTGGTGAATTAATTCCTTTCATATATGTAGATTTGATTAAGACTTGTATAGTACTAATATGGATCCATCCAATTTTAGATCTTTTTTGTTAATCATTAATTTTCTCAATCTGTTTACTCAATTCTTCATCATTTATCAAAGCTATTTCAAGTTCTCCATTGGCGGATTTTATCTTTATAGGTGCTTCAAGTTGAATTTTTCCATAGTATATTATATTTTTTCTATTAAAAACTTCTTTTAAAAGATTTTGTTTATTAAAATTTTCATTTGATTTGAGATTTAATTCTGTTTTTAGAACAGCCTGTTTTTCATTATCTAATAAGGCAGATAATCTATAATAATCAGATTCTTCCGTTAATTCTAAACTTTCTAAATAATTCATAACTAAGAGATCAGGATAAAGGCGTACCTTTCTGGAGAAAAACTTCCTTTATTTAGAATATTTTACATAAGATGTTTTTGTCTCCAGAGGGGAGATTGTAGATACTAACTCCAGAGGGGAGTTTAGAATTGGTTTTTCCTAAGGGAATTCTTCTTCAGACTATAGAATCGCCTCGGCAGCTTCCTCCTTGCTCTCCTAGCATATGAGTACTCTTAGCCTCCTGCTTTCTATTGTCTGATACCTTCTACAATTGCCTAAGCAATCTATTTATAATGGTTGGGTCTGATGGACAATTCACATCCTTACCCTTCTTATGACATCATTGCTTACGTCATTGTTTATTATCTTGCACCAGCTACATTGTTGGTGCTCTATGACCTAAGCGCTTACGTCATTATGCAATAATGTCGAGAGATGCTTTAGATGCGCTGTCCTCTTCTTTTATGTGGGTGGATGAGCTGTCCTCTTCTTTTATCATGTGGGTGGATCCCATTTCATTATTGCTTTCTTTAGATATTTCTGAGACACACAGCTGGCACTTGTGGTCTTCTCTGTTTTTTATCAAATAGCAGAGATTCCTTTTTATCCCTTCAGGGAGTCTTTCTAAGAGTCTAGATAGATTGTAGAATGCAGATTCAAACTCTACCAAGAGTCTCATCTCTCTTTCTTCAATTTCATTTCTTTTACTGGACACAAGCATAGTATTTCTACTTTTATAATTGATTCTTGTGTGAGATTCCCTTGTTATCTTTTGAGTTCTTTCGAAGACCCTTGCTAGTGTGCTGGCTAGTCTACCTTCATGACTGTAGATTGTTAAATCTTGAACTTGATCAATTGGTTGAAAATTTCATGGGAAGACGGACATGAATATTACTTGATGTGCTGGAACCAAGCATTCTTCTTCTTCATTAAAAATAGGTTGACTATTCGTAAATTTTAGGGATATATCCCTTGGATTTACATTGTCAATCATATTTTAAATCTCTTTACTGCATCAACGAATCCTGCAGAAAACTCACTAATAATTTTTAGATCATTAAAAATTAAAATTGTATCAATTAATCCATATTGGAAAAACTGATATGTGTCCGATGGGGAAGCATCTGGAAATATAACCAGCTTTGTTAGCTGTTCTTTGGCAATAGGATAATACCCCAAAATTGCCCTTTTTTCTTCAGTCTAATTTAAGACTATGTTGAGGGTTTCTCTGAGATTTGATCTACAGACCCTTTTCTTTTCCTTGATTTCAGCTCTTGTAGGAATATTTCTCATTATTCCTGTTCTCTGGGCTTGAATCGGAGCTTTATCTGCTCTTTTTAGAGTTTGTTCTGGATGAAGAGCTTCATATTCCCTGAAGGATTTCTTTGCCTCTTCTAGTGTTGAAAATCCTCCTTTATGAATTATCCTTGACTGGTGTGTGAATGGTGCTGCTTTTTCCCAGGAATCATATACTCCTTTCATGGGGCCATTATAAATTACATAATATTTTTTATCTTGGGTGGATTTTTTAATGATTTCAGCAATTGTTTTATTTTCCGAAATTTTTTCTTCACCTGATTTGTCCACCATGCTTAGCTGGCTGAACTCTGATGGTTTTGCTTGTTGTGATTTCATTGCTTCAATGGCCTTCTTGAGAGATTGGATCTGTGTCCTTAGTTGCTGGCAATGCTTGCATTTTTCGAGTTCTTGCTCATATTTTTGAATTTCTTGATCTAATGCGTTGTAGACGAACTCCATTCTCTTGTTAATGTATCTGCAATAACATTTTTGCACCCTTAATATATTCAATTTTTATTGGATATTGTAACAAAAATAATTGCCATCTTACCAATCGTCCATGATTATAATCAACTTTTAAATTATATCGTATGAAACCTGTTAGGTAACTTGAATCTGTCCTTAATGTAAACACTCTGGGTAGTAAATCAATTTTCCATTTCTTAAGAGATTTAATTGCTGCTAGAGTTTCCTTTTCATGAGTGGTATATCTCTGTTCTGTTGGAGTAAAAGTCCCTGAAATATACCTGCAAAGTAATTTCTTTGGGGAATATTTAGAATCTAGTGATTCTTTTTCTTGTTCCAAACTTTTTATAGCTTTCTTAGCTTTTAGACATCCTGACCAGGTTATGTCTGAAGCATCTGTTTCTACTATTAAGTAGTCATTTTCTTCTGGAATATAAAGTTCTGGAAGTTTTTCACATAATTCTTTAATCCTTTGAATTTGCATATTGTCTTTTTCATCCTATTTCCATTCTTTTTTAGTACTTATTTTTGGAAATAAGCTTTTAGTGTATTCTGTTATAATCTTTAAAAATCCTTGATCAAAAATATAATTTATACACCCTAAAAATCTTTGTAATTGTTTTCTATCTTCTATTTTATTAGGAAATAAATTTACCTTTTCTAGGACATTTGGCTGAAGTTTTAGCTTTCCTTGAGTGGATAGAATTAATCTAAGAAACTCTATTTCTTGTTTTGCTATTCTTGCTTTCTTTTTGCTAAGAACTAATCCTTTTTTCTTTACATCTTTCTAAAACAATTAATAATTTTTGAAGATGATCTTCTTTATCCTGTTTTGTAAAAAATTAGTATATCATCAATGTATACTAAAACAAATTCATTTAACTCTTTTAGATTTTTTTCCATAAATCTTTGATAAATACCTGGGGCTTGTTTTAATCCGAATGGTAATACATTCCATTCATAGAGCAACACACTTGTTGATTCTTTTGTTGGGCAAGTAAAAGCAGTTAATTTCTTTGTTTCTTCGTCTAAACGAAGTTGCCAATATCCTGATTTTGCATCAAGAGATGAAAACCACGTTGCTCCTTTGATTTTTTCTAAAATAGAATCTTTTCTTGAAAGTTTATGAGCATCATCAATAGTAGCTTCATTCATTTTCTTATAGTTAATAACCATCCTTCGTTTTCCCCTTTTAATTTCATTATTGTTTTCGACGTAAAAGGCTGGAGCCGCATGAGGACTTTTACTTAATCTTATAATTCCTTTTTCCAAAAGATCTTTACATTCTAATGAAAACTCTTCTCTATCTCTTGCGGAATAAGGAATTTTATTTGGAACATTTATTTCTTTTGTAGGATCTTTTAATTCAATGCTTACTAATTCATTATTTGTATTTTTAATATCTAAAGCATTTTCAGCACAAATTTTATCCAAAAGTTCTTCTATCTTTATTTCAAGATTATTTTTTGGAATATTTATCTGAAAGTATAAATTTAAATAACATGTCTCTAATATAGAAAATATTTTAAATTTTAAGATCTTATCTATAGTAGTAGTCGGTATTTTTATACGTTTTGATTTTTGATTTATTGAAAAATCGTGTGGAGCTTTTAAAACTATATATGTTAATTCTTGAATGAATGGATGATATAGCTTTAAAAAGTTATTTCCTATAATAAAATCCATTCCAGAATCTAACATATATATAGATGGAACAATGAACCTATAATTTTGAATAAAAATTTCAGCCATCTCTGCTTTTTGGTCAATTTTATGCATTGATTTGTCAGCTATTCTAACTCTTAATGGTTTCTTTAATTTTTTCCAATCAAGTTTTATATTTGAACTAGCAAAGCATTGTGTTGCTCCAGAATCTATGAAAGCATTTATAAACTTTTATGTTATTTTTATAGTAATAAATGTAGCATTATTACTCAATCTCTGAGTTTGTTTCTGAGACATATTCAAAAATATAGTCTAAGTTATCATCAGATTCTTCTAATGGTTCCATGAAACAAGACTTAGCAATTTCTATTTGCTTAGTAAGATCTTTTTTATCCTTCTTTTTGGGACATTCATTCGCATAGTGTCCTTCTTCTTGGCAATACCAACACTTGCAATTTTCTTTTTTACTCGGGCAATAGTCATTTTTTTGTCTTTTGTTTTTATTGTTATCTCTTTTTCTAAAGTACCTCTTTTTTCTCCAGTTTGGATAGTATTTTCTTTTTTTAAATTGATATTTTCTTTTTCTTTGAAAATTTTTATTAAGACCATATTTTTGGGGTATTTCTTCATTATCCTGATAGCAAATTCTAATTATATTTGCAAATCTTTTTTGAGTCGCTTCTTGCATACAACGTTCTTTTATTTCCTCTCTTATTGCAGAGGTTGCTCCACCAAAATTATTTTCAATTGTCCCTCTATTTATTTCTCTTATAAATCTTCCCATTATAAATTCATTAGCAGGATATGGAAGTTTTGTTATATACATACTAAGATAATGATTTTTATCTTCTTCTTTTAATTTGTAATAATGTATTCTATATTCACATATATAAGACTCTACATTACATAGATCATATATCTGAATATTTAGCTAGATGGTTTTTTGCTTCTTGATATTCTTTATTATAGACTTCTTGTCTATGATCTATAATATTTTTTCCAAAAAAATCTTTATATAGAATCATCACTATATATAATATTTTATCATAAGCTGTTGTTTTTGTTGCTAATTCTTCTATTATTTGGTTCTCTATTGATGTCATATAATCTCTTATAGTTCCTTTAGTATGAAACCCTATGTAATTCCAAATATCTCTTCCAGACAATTCACTAAGTTTTGGATTAGTAAAGGCTTCTAATAAAAAGGAATTCAACCAATTTTCAAAAATTTCCTTTTCATTCTTTTTACAGTCTAAGTCAAGGATTCTTTCTCCTTCCATTTCCTGGATTTTAGGAACGTATTTTGATGGTATTTTTGTATATTTTGAATCTTTATTTATAAACCCTTTTTTAAAAGCATAATTATCAAAACCTGTTTCCCATTTAAATTGAGATTGATTATCCTTAGATGTTCCAGCTTCATTTTTTACTTGTATTGGAATTGCTGGTTCTTCGTCACTTGAATAATCTAGAATGTGTTCTTCATTTTCTATATTTTCAGAATTAACTAACTCTTCTTCTATTTGAAAACCATGTTCCGTAATATTATTTTCTTGAGCCATTTTTAATTGTTTAAAAAGCATTGTAACTTCTTCTAATTTTTCTTCAATATTCATAATTTCAATGGTGGTTTTACTTTTAGATCTGTTATGTTGATTATATTTTGAAATTTTTCTTCTTTGGGATTCTCTTTTTCCTTATCCCTTTGAAATTTTATGGATACTAATATTTCTTCAAACATATCTACTATAGAATTTAATTGTGGGTTGAAGGTATGATAAAGATGTGGGGAATCATTTCCATGGTAACATTTTTTAGAAATTCCGTGTAAAAAATAAGTTTTTTCAGGTTTTTGAAGTCCTTCAATAAAACTTATAGTAAAATAAAGATTTTGAGAAAAATCATTTTGTATTGATTTTAAGAATTCGGTGTCATTACAATTAACATTAGTTAAAATCATTAATTTTTGATTTATTAATTTTGATAACTTAATTATTTCTTCTCTTAAATCTTCTAATTTACTTTTTTTCATTAGGTGACGCTTTTCTTTGTGAAGAGTTACGGTTTTGAGTGAAAAGTGTAGTTTTAGGATGTGTGGTTTAAATTTTGCCACATCATTATATCTTTAAATCTGTACAGATTTAGATCTGTACCATATAATTTTCTTTAATTAAAATAGCGAAATAGCGAACATTATAAATTATAATAAATATAATACATAATTACATTATACCCCACAAAAGTAGGGCATGTCCATTTTATAGGGGCCGAGCCAGGTATAAGAAAAGGGTAACGGTCCCTCTTAATTTTAATTTTTTTATATATAAATTATATATAAATTTTAATTTAATTCTTCTTTAATATTTTATTTTAATATTATTTTATTGTGTAAATATTTTTTGTTCTACTCTAATATTTTATTTAACTCTACCTCTGTATATATGCAAGTTCACTTGTCACTTTTTGCAAGTGTGATCAATCGTGTCATTATTGCTTGTCTCCTTGAAGTCTGTACTGTACAATAATGTACATATGGTACGTTTTGAAGGCGTTATTATTTCCGCAAAAGTAAATCAATTTGGGAAAATATTTGATTCAACAATTTATACGAAGAAGGTAGGTTTTCTTCATCATGCCAGTAGAAAATGTTCGTGCGATGCGTAGTGCTTAGTATATATGTCACGGTTGCGAGAATTGGATGGGTTATAGAATTAGCCGATTGATTGGTTTAATAATTTAATAGTTTAATTAGAATTAAATTATGGTTGAATTAATTTAATTAAATATATAATAAAATTAAAATGCATATAAATAATAAATACAAAATATTTTATCGTTAAATGAAATAATATTAAATAAATAAGTTTTTAACTAAATAAAGACATTATTCATGAAAAATCATAATCATTATTAAATGTTTCAATGTTTCTATGATAAACAAGTAATCTAAAGTCATTATTTTTAAAAGTATTACAAAAAAAATATTTGAGGATTCAATTACAACATCAAGTATATCTACTTTAATTTCTATGTCTCTTTCATCTAATAAAATAGAAAAAAAACTCAATACGAAATCAAAATTAACAACATATATATTTGTTGAATAAAACAAAGTTTGTTATGTTACTCACTATTATCAATGTATATTAAATTTTCAATATCTTCAACATCTCTATTATTAAATTTAGGATCATCCTCATCTGCCATTACCCAAAAATCTATCGTGTTAATGCTTTGAATGTCAATTGAATTATAATTCCTCTTCTTACGATGCCATTTAAATTGAAGACGTAGGTTATAAATCACATAAATAATGTCACTTAGTCTTTGATGTTCTAACCGGTTCCTTCTCCTTGAATGAATTTATTCAAAAAGATTCTAGTTCTTCTCACATCCAGATGAAGAAGATATTTGATGAAGAAGACGAATTGTCATTTTTTATAAATTAGGAGCACTCCCACTATGTAGTCTCTATTATTCACCTACATAGATATAAAAATTAAATACTGTTTAATGTTTATCACTCAACATATTAAACTTTTAAACTAAGTTGAACTTGAGAATAAAATAACTTACTAAGTTCAAGTTTTGTTGCCGCTTTCTTAGCACTTCTCCTCCCAAAACTTTCTTTACAATCTCAATACAATTGTATCTCTTGCATTGTAGCAACCGAGTCATCGCAGAATGTTTCAACATCAAGCCAATCAAATAAAAATCTCAAGATATTTTTCTTCTCAACAAAATCTTCACTATCGAAAAAAGTTAGATTTAAAAAGTATGTCGTCGCATGGAGATCGCGTTTCAATTGCTTATCCTACTACATTTTTAAGATACTTGTGTATGACGTATAAATAGTTTTTGGATTTTTAAACATTGTCTTGATAGCATTTTTACCTCTTTACATACCTTCATACACGTATCTCAAAGAGAGTTTCTCATCAGCATCAACAATTCTCAACAACTTAAGAAGAGGATCAACAATTTTTAAAGTGGTAACACAATTTTGTCAAAACTTACTTAATTCTTTTGACTAATTTATGAGAAGTGAAATATTTGTCCACCATTAATACTTGCAAATCTTCCTTACAAATCTTTCCATTAACCTTGTGCACAATTTTTTTTACTGGCCAAAATACTTTTCAAAGTCGGTTGAAACTCTAAAGTAGTCCTTTCTTTAAATTAACTTTCAATTTGTATGGCAACAATAGCTCTTCTCTTTCCTTTGTCTTCCATTATTGTAGGAACAGCAGATTGTATAGGGTTAGACAGCTTAGACTCTTGTGCTTGTGTTTTCAAGCTATAAGACCTCTCCTTAAATTGTCCTTTTTTTTTTATTAGAAGCCTTTTGAATTGAAGTTCAATGACTTTATTACGTACTTTAATTTGTCCATAAATTTTTGCAAGGTGATATTTCATTCTATATATACCCCCTCCATTATAAGTATTCAAATAAAAGATACATGTATATTGCGCCTTGTAATTTTTGTCATATTTCACAGTAAAATATTCCCAAGCCGGGTTAGATTTTTCTCGAGAGAAACCTGTTTGAGATTCTCGGACGGCATTATCTTGTGGTTGTTGATCACTTTGTGGTTGTTCCATCTAAATTACATACAGTAAAATAAAACTCAGCCGTTACAGCAATTACAACAAAATTTAGAATTACAACAATTCAGAAAACTATATCAATTCTATCCAGAATACAAAATTATATCAAAATTCTATTCATCATTCAAATTCAGAATCCAAAATTATATCAAAATTATATATAGTATTCAAAATCCAGAATCCAAAATTGAACTTATATAAAAATTTTATTCAGTAAAATTTAAAATTACTGAATGATTAATTCGTATAATTAACAAAATAAAAAAAATGAAAAGTAGAAGAATTATGCATCAATTCATATAATTAATAAAATAAAAAAATTAACTGAATTCAAAGCAGTGGACTAAATTCCTTACTGCAGCAACCGTCAATTCATATAGTTAAATAAAAAAATAAAAAAATTAATTGAAATATACAAGAACTCATCACGACAGAAAACAGAAAAGGCCTAGAGTTCATGGTGGCAGACCAGATGCCCAGCAACGACGTTGACAGAATCTTCAACTGTGTTTTCGACGACTAGTATGACCAGAAGACGCCAACGACAGAAACTTCAGAGTTCAGAAGACCAGACGACGACGCTGCTGACAGCAGCTTTGATCCGCGACGATGAGTTCTTTTTACCCGTTGGAGTTCCTTTTGCCTACTGACAGTAGTTTCGATCTGGCGTCGATTGTGGTAGGGATGGTGGAGTTCGTTGGAGAAAGACTGGAAGAGGAAATTGGGTTTAAGGAGGTGTGGAGAGTGGCTCTTTGAAAATGGGTTGGGTGGTTCAGCTATGTGGGTGCATGGTAATCAATAATGTTTTTTTTTTCGGCGTCAAAACGATGCCGTTTTGGTGAATATTGAAAAACTGGTAATTTAAAAAACTCGGCCAATTCGGCCAATTTACTTATTAACCGCCAATTTGATCGATTTTTTTTGCAGGACAATTTTAAAATTAATTGGACCGATTAGATAACCAATTCTTAATTAATTCGGTCGAACTGACCAGTCTAATCTAATTTTCAGAACCTTTGTATATATAAATACAAATACAAAAACATTTTTTAAAATTTAAACAATTAAGCTATTAATGGCCGCACGATACGTATAAAAGAAAGCGTAAATCAAATTAATGTGTTGGCCGTAGAATCAATTTATTATTGTCTCAGATAATAGCATGTGCCAAAGATTAATATTAGATGTACTGCAGCATGTAGGTTTTAATAGAGAAAGGACCTACTTTACAAAAAGTAACTAGTATATGCAGTCTTCTATGGAAACGCCATTACTCAATTTCAAGCAAAATTAAAGACGCAAGGATTTATTATCTTTTTTTATTCAATTAATAATTTGTTCGAAAATGGAAATATTTCTTTACTATATACATAAACCAGTGATATGAGTAGTTTAATCAGCACGTTAATTCCAATCCTATCATCATGCATGTATGTGGTGAATTTCAATTCCCCCACTGTTTAAATTTTAACCAATTGCCATTCTCTCAATTATTGGAATCAACATTGAAAGCTATATATCACTAAACATATATGATAAATGTGACATACATATTCAATGCGCTCGTGCCATTGCAAGCTCATCAGCAATAGTGATGATACTACTGTTGAACGAAGTTAATATTTTATTTTTTTGATGAGACGAAGTTAATATTTTATAATAATAATAATGTAGCTTAGGTCCATATATTAATTTCATTCGATATGCATGGGACCGTTACATGAATGTCATTTTCCTTTTTCTTTTTTCTATTTTTGGGTATCTAAGAAGGGCTATATGCAATAGAGATTCCCAAATGGTAATGTCCTCGATCGAATAGACATATTGTAGATGATGTAAGCCATGAGCACGTGAATTATATGTCTCTCATAGAGAGACTTGCCTGGCCTCGATTACATTATATATGTTTGGTTAATAGTGAGTGCATATGGGTTCGCTCATCAAATAGAGACAACATAGGTTATGAAAAAACCTATAAAGGACAGACACGAATACACGACACCATAAAACACAAATTTAATATGTTCATATTTTAGTGATGTATATAATATCTTTATATGTTATATTAATTAATGACAGATTGTGAGGGAAGGAAAGAATTATAACTAAGCTGAATAATACTCATGTGATTGTGATATTGAATCAATGTGTTTAAGAGAAATACAATGACTAGGTAGTATTTATACACTTGATAACAGAATCACACTTTTTGTTATAAGCTACTGGACTAACATTACGTAACTGTATGTTATAACTATATTATTGACTTCACTATCTGCATTCTTGCTAAATTCTTGATCTTGCTTTGTGTCATCTCCGTTATCGCCCTTCCAACTCACGGTTAATCGAGGAGTAACCTTGAGTTTGATTTGAAATTGATAGAAAGAGACAAAAGACAGTGGTTTTGTTAGGATATCAACTATCAGATCCTTTGTGAGCTAATGTGAACTACATTAGTTGACTCTCTCACGGACAAAATAGAGGTCCAATTCAAAATATTTAGTGTGGCTGTGTAGATTAACAACTAACGCTACAAAAAAAAATTTAAATGGCATTAATAATACGAAAATGGCTATAATATTCAAGTATTATGGTGTTATTATGGTGGTTTATGTTATTTCCATAAAATTTGCGAAAAATGGTGAATTTTGGTGATTTTTGCGGTTTTAAATCGCCATTATCTAGGTCCATTATTAAAAAGGAGCCCAAAATTCTATCTTATGAATTCAGATCCAAACTTAAATTGCAAAATTAACGCTGCTGCCATGCACTGGAAGAGTAAGGTTGAAAACGATGCTACCATTGTGATCTGCTCCAGTGCGATCTGTTCCGGCGACGATCTCTTCAACGGCATTCTTTTTCGACTAAAATCTCCTCCCTCAAGATTCTGTGCTATGAACTAAAATGTTGTTATCCTCTTTAGCGACGATCTCTCCAATGCAACATCCATCGGCGATGTTCTCCTCTAGCAGCGCATTCTCCTCCATTGAGTTATCGTGTTACGAACTGAAATGCTTTCATTGTGTGAGTGCTATTGTACTGAGACGTTTGTCCTCCAGCGATTTTGCAAGAAACTTTTAAAATAGTGACTGATTTTAGTGACCAACAAAATCGGCCCCTATTAGTAACCAATTTTACGACCAATCAAACTTTTCTTGGATTTAAAACAAATCGGTTGCTACATTTCAATTAGCGACTGATTTAGTGACCACCCACTCTTAGTTGTTAAATCGGTCGTTAAAATAAAAATTAGTGATCGATTTAACTACCGATGACAAAGTCAATCTAGTCGGTCGCTAAAATTGGTCACTATTTTTTTAACTTAGCGACCGAATTAGCAGCCAAAACAAAAAACAAGCTTTTAGGGTATGTTGGTGGTTAAATCGGTCGCTATTTTTAATTTAGCGACCGATTTTGCGACCAATATAAAAACAAGCTTTACGGTGGTTGGTCGCTAAATCGGTTGATAAGTATTAACATAGCGACCGATTCAGCAACCAACTATAAAATGTTGGTTTTTAAAGCATTCGATCGCTAAATTGGTTTCTATTTTATAATATAATGACTGGATCAGCAACTGACCTAAAAATATGTTGATAAAATAGTTGGTCGCTAATTCGGTCGACAAGATAGCAGTCACTAAATCGGTTGCTAAGGATCAATATAGCGACTGATTTTAGCGATCAGCTATAAAATCTTAGCATTAGAACTGTTGGTCAATAAATCGGTCGCTATTAGCGACCGAATTTGCGACCAACTAAAAAATAAAAATTACAAATTAGTTAGTTGCTAAATTGGTCACTGTTTTAAATAATAAGAACAAACTAGATTTCAAAATAAATTAAAAAATTCAATCACTTTTCAACCCTAACCCTAAACTCTCTCCTCAAACAGTGTCCCTCTTGCCGCCCCCTCACTCTCCAGCGGAGTGGAGAGAGAAGTCACTTTTCGTCGAATCTTGGTCGATGCCGTTCTTGTTGGAGCCATTCTCGTCGGTGCCATCTCTCTTCCTCGAGTCTTTATCGCCGTCTACCCCTCGCCGCGTACTTTCTCTGCTCGTTTCGCCATTGTCGCAGATTGTCGCATCCCCGTTCAGATCTTCCATTGCTCGTATATCGCGTCGTTCGTTCAGATCTTCCATTGCTCGTATATCGCGTCATTCTTTTCTCAGCGTCACCTCCTGTAGTAACTTCTTCTCCTGCCTTTTCAATTTTTTTTAAAATTTGTCTTAAAAAATACGTTACAGAGACTTAAATATGAACTCTGGTTAACTCTCCCCTAGCTAGTCACATTATCCTATGAACTTTGGGTTTGCAACCATGAATTTCTTTCTCTGAGATTTTGGATATGATTTGTCATGGTGATATAAAATTTGGAAATATGGAGTTAAATCAAATTTGGATGCAATGTGTAGATGATAGCAGAAAGTACATTTGATGGATTCTGCCTTTGCAGAATGTAGAGTGATTATTGTGAACTCTTTAGGTAAAAGAAGATTATTGCATGTCAAATCCTTAAAAATACTTTGAATCTCACCTGATCCATGGAAGGGAGGGGCAGGTTTAAAATCAAAACTAGAACTGGCCATATGCTTTTTACATAATTCAATTTAATTAATTTGCTGATATTGTCTCACAAGAGAGAGTTCTTTGTATTTAGACATTTTCAACAATTAATATAGTCTTAGCTACATCACAAGTCTCAAATAGTATAGTAGTGATATAATGATTAGTTTCATTACATAGGTTGAAGTTGGTTCAAGTGTCACATGCTTAATTCCCCTTGAACAATGTCTTGGATTTTTGTTTTGCATCTCACAATATAACATTATAGTAGTTGCATGTTTATGCAGAAAAGCTACTCTTTTTTTCTTATTATTTTTTGGCCTTGAGTATCGTATATGATGAGTCACAAGATTGTCTTTATGTGTTTGCATATTTGTATCATTTTATTATCAAATATTTACTTTCTAAGTCTCTCATTTTAATATATGGTTTGCTTCATTTTTGCAGATAACTTGGTTCCTATTCAAAAATGTTAGTCTCCAATATGACACACTTGATACATTGAGTTTAGGAAATAATAATTTAATTGTGTGATGACAAACATATATTTGGTTAAGCTTAATAACTTAAAAATTGTTTGATGAATGTTTTATTTGTGCAGGTCTATATTAGAATTTTTGGTGACAACAAAGGCTAAGCTATTCAACAACTCATATGGAGCAAACAATATAAAAAAAGTGCTGCAGCTATATGAACTAAAATGGACACACAGTATAGATCATTGCTGCTGAAATTTGGGAACCGAAGTTATTTTTTTCTTGAATCAATAATTATAATAAGGTGAATTCTATCGTACCTTCTCTAAAATAAAGGGTAAACTACCCCTTGTAATATATATATTGAAAGTGATTCACCAGATAAGTTTTATGATGTGGAAGAGATCTTTACGAATGCAATTGATGCACTTGAAGGTAGAGAAGGGTTTATGGTCCGTGATGATAGAAGTCATAAAGACATTTGGAAAGATTCTTTAGATCCTCAAGTCATAAACACAGTTAAAGACATTGTTGTTGATGATGTCAAATACAAGTTTCAAGGGATTGTAGATTCGGATCCTCATGAGATTAAAGACATTGTTGTCGATGAGGTGGAGATCAATAGGATTTGCAAGATGAGGTGATAATTATGCACAAGAATTTAATCACTTTCATGGGATAAAAGTTTTGCGGATAATGAATTCCGAGGATGTTATCACGATACAGAAGAGAGTGGAGGAGGCACAATGGATGTGCGCTAAGGTTGGGAAGGAGTTGCGCCTATGTAGCAAAGATTCTCCGTACCTCGATAGCACAAATGTTACCACGTGTAACGAGCTGAATACGTACTTGCACCTTGTTGGTGGGTTTGTGAGTTCAACGCAAAGAAATTTTTCCAGCGGTGATAACCACCACCACCACCATAGATTGGTGGTGCTAAACTAAATTTAAATAATCATAAGAGAGAGAGAAAAGTAGAGAACATATACCTAATTATTATGGTTAATATTCAACTTAATTATAATTATAGGCACTATATAAATCATAGAGAGTAATTTATTCTTTATTTTAGAGAAGACATAATAGCATTCACCTTATAATAATACTTATGAGTACTTAATGAGTTAAAAGGTATATTTGGACTCTGAACTGCAGAAAAAAAAAAGGGGTTTTATCTTGTTTTTCTATGGCACTTCAATTTATTTAAGATTTTCTTAGACAAGTTACGAAGAATTTATATTATTGTTTTTTTATTTGAATTACTTCATTTTATTCGTTGTGCAAGAGCAAACCAATCAAGCTTCCAAGATTGAATTTTCTGAAGAAGAAATCCTTGTTGCCATGGTGTATAATCTGGTTGGTGAGAGGTTGGTTTCACTTTTGTCATGAAAGGGTCTAAGGCAATTGGACTAGGTACATCTTTCACTAAACATGTTGGATTACTAGATTAAGATTTAAGATTATTTAAAGATTCTGTTGTGGTTTGTATTGGTCGTAGTTTCAAGAACAGTAAAAAAAATTAAAGAGACAAAATTAGTGTAAAAATTGTTGAACTATACTGATTGTTCATGAATAAAGTAAAGTTATGTTATTATTTATGAATTATTTTTATCTTTAGTCTAGATTGTGAATCATAAATTTGATGTATTTAAGAATTTTTAATATTTTAAGTTCTATATTTCTATATAGATATTGTGAATGTTTTTTATATTTATTTAAAAAATTGATCTATATTTGATTCTTTTTATATTTTGTAAAAATATAATTATTTATGAAATTAAGTGTTAATAGTGGTAAATGTAAAATTAATAAAAATCTATAATTATAAGATTAGGAACAGTGACCGCTTTAACAACCAATATAAATTTTTAGTTAAAGAATTAGTGACCGATTTTAGATTTTCAAATTAGATATCAGCAACCGATTTAGCGACTTTTAGGTTTTACGAGGTCGGTTTTCAATTAGGTTTTATAGAATTGAGAGAGAAATCATGCATTGATTCATTTTATTGAGAAAAATCTTGTGATTCTTATTAGGATTAAAATAATGAATTATTGAAGTATGCCAGTTTTGTTACGAAATCAGAATAATCAATTTTGTTGTCCTGTTAGATGTACTTTCTTGCTTTTGTGAAATTATACAAATAATTTGTTGGTCTTTATGTTTTCTTTTGTAAAATTAGTTGGAGAAGTTTAAGTTGTTAAGTTGAGTGAGTGTGTGAATTGTGAAAGAGTTGGGCTAGAGTGATTGTAAACTAGAATTTTTTATTTTATTTTATTTTTGTTTGAAGGTGATTTTGGTATTGATATTTGATTGTGGATTGTGGATTCGTGACTGTGTCCACAAAATGCTGATTTTGGTACCATCTCTGCATTTTTTTTACTAGTTAATATAGTTTGTTCGGATTTGTAAATAGTCCGATAACCACGTGAAGCTATACAATTGTGTTTATTAATAGTTGAGAGAGAAAAATTATTCTTAAACAATTTGGTATTAACAATTAAGTTCTGAATTTTATTATTATTATTATTTTTTTTTTTTTGCTTTGGTCTTTCAAGAACGAACTGTTTTTCCAAATTTTCGGCCACCAAATTATTAGGTATGTTATTTTGTATTTCTAGTTCTATGATCCGTAGTGAATTTAGAAATACGATATGTTTTTACAAATATCGAGAACTATCAGTTTAGATATACTGAGCAAATTATTTCTAACAAATTTATAATCTTTATGTGAAAGAAGGGATAACAGTAAAGAACAGAGAGATAAAAGGCAGAAACTTGATTAAATCAATCTGCTAGGTTTGATATTTGTGTGTGTGAAGAATAATTTTTATGGATGTTTTCTGCATAAATAATCACATAAAATATTCTATGATGCCTTCTAATTCCTACGTGACTTTTTTGAGATATTAGATCGCATTCAATGGGGTCGTTTTGATCATTATTCAGAAGATAAAGGTACATTATTTTTTTTTTATAATTTTAATTTTCATCTGAAAACTAATATATTAGTTGCTTAATATATTTATTAGCTAATCTTGATGTTTATTATACTTTTATCTTAAGAATTAGGTGTTTGCTACGGTACGATGATAAATTCATACGTACGGATACGTTAAAAATATGAACAAGTAGTAATAAGCCATGTAGAATTTATTTTCCACGTCAGCATTTATTTTTTTTTAAATATATATTATATCACCACTTTTACTAATACACCCTTTTTAATTAAATAAAAATAAAAATATTTTTTCATTTAATTTTATAAAAAATTTTAAACATCCTTACTTTATTTGATTAGACAAAAATACTCTTTTAAATTAATCAAATTTTAGAATTCAATTAATCCTAATTTTATAATTTCAAATAATTTAAACAACAAAACAAAAACATATAAAAAAAAAACCAAAAATCAATCGTTCTTCGTCTTCTCCAATTCCCCTAATCATTCCTGTCTCCCTCCAAAGCAAAGCAAAACATATCAATAAAACTAAAAATCAATCATTCTTCATCTTCTCTAATTTCCTTAATATCATTCGTCCCCCTCCCCTATTCTGAAGCAAAACAGTGAAAGTCCCAAACAAAAACAACAAAACCCTAGCCCTAGGTTCTTTGCCGCCGTCCCTGTCTCAGCGCTTCCGCTTCTTCCTCTTCCCTCTGTCCGGAACCCAGGTAGCTCGGCACGTCGTCCCATCTTCACTGGCTTCTCTGTCCGTGGCTTGGAGCAGCTTGCCATCGAGTCACCGCATGCCGTCGTCTCTGCTCTCGCCGTCGTGTCGCTGATCGCTGCTAGAACTGGGTCGCCGATCGCTGCCAGAACTGGGTTGCCAGTCGCTGCCGTTTTGGGTGCAGCAAAAGCTCTTGGTCAAATCAAACCTCTTGGAGTTGAGGTCAGTAATTTATGTCATTGTTCATGAATTTTTTCCCTTTGTAAAGAATAAAATTCAATTGATTGATTTGAACATAGTTTCATTTGTACAAAACTAAAGGAAAATTTTTTATCTCATTTCTTTTCTTATTTAACACTATCGAGTTTTCTATTGCATTCCATATTGCATATGAAATTAAGTTCTAGTTTCTTTTGGAATGTTTAGTTTGGAGTTGCTGGTGAATATTGTGAGTTACTGTATTTTGTGGTACAATTGCTAATTATAATTAATAATTCATGCTATGCCCAAGTTTAAAGTCCTGCATATGCAGGTTCATTTTGTAGTTGCAGCTTGTAAGAATATGATTAGTGGAAAAGGTATGAGGCCTGGAGACATTGTCACAACTTCAAATAGAAAGACTATAGAGGTGAGAGTTTATTTGGTTATAATCACAACTTACTGTACACGTTATTGGAACATAGCATTTGTTACATTTTGATCCTGTTTCAACCATTACATTGCAGTCTTCTCATCTTTTCCCTCCAGAAATCATATATTTCTTATATTGAGAACAGTTTTTGTGCTTCTTAGATGTTTAATTTTAATATTTGGATGCAATGTATTGGTCACTTGAATTATCGTAGGGCAAATCTATTGTAGAAATATCTGGTACAAATAAATATTCGTGTAAAATTGGAAATCAATGATTAGAGATTTTGTCCTCTAGGATCAATATAATTAAACATGTGTAGTAATTTTTATTATTTGTTTAATAATATACCATTTGAGATCAATTACTAAGAATTTGATGTTGGGTTTCTTTTATAGGTTAACAACACTGATGCGGAGGGTAGGCTTACCTTGTTATGTAATAGAAACTCTGTTTTGTGTTGTAAATGGTTTGGTCTAATTTGACCAAGGTCAATTTACATGTATGAGATATAAGCTTTGCACTATTATCATGAGTGCCAATAGATACCAGAAAAAAAAAATTAAAGCAAAGAAGCTTTTGCAAGAAGGGTTTTAACATGTTTTACTTGATACATGTGTCAATGAATCATTCAAATTTTCAAAACTTAATCCTTGACCAAAATTACAAAAAAATGCAACTCGTCACAACAATCACTACAATATGAGTGAATAAACATACTCTTGATTCAGTTAATTGCTTGTTGCAATTTATGTTATTTGATACTAATTTTCAGATTATTTAGTAAAAACAGAAGAAATAGAATATGAGCATACTTAATATGCAGAAAATAATTTCAGTTACATTTCTATTTTATGATGGTTGTGAAGAAAATTGTTCCTGAGTGATCTCAAGACTCAAGACTCGTTCTATATAAATTCTAAACTGCATAGCCATAAGGATTATTACAATATTTTATTTGAAAACAATTGAACACATGCAGATTCTACCAGTAATATCTCTAAAGTAATGAAAGTTAACAACTATTGGTTCTCCCTGCTATTACTTTTAAAAATTTAAGCAAGTAAACATCCTTGATATTATTTAGTAGATACACACAACCCAGAACCTCTCAGAAAATGTTGTAAGAGTTGTAAATAATATTAACTGCAAAAATTTTACAACTATTCAATAGTTCTACACTTCAGGAATAGTTGGTAAAGATGGCAGCCATTTTCTGCAGCCTCAATATACAGGACGTTCCCATGATGCTTTCTGCATGATTAAATGAACAAAAGCTCTCTTCCTTATATAAAGAGCTTTAGGTCAATTTTTTGGTTGAAGGTCTTCTTAATGTGCATGCCATCACACAAAAAACATGTGGTCTAGGATTGATGCATGGAGAGAAACCCACTGAAATAGTGAACCAGCAATCAGAAGCAATTTTCCTAAAGAATGAACAACAAATAAAACAATGAACACTGAACCCAGCAATAAAACAACCAGCAACAATGAAATCAATGAATCAATAACGAGGTACTGAAAAATGTGTAATAACATGTTTGGTTTCATGTTTTAAAGTCTTAAAATCAATAGAGAAAAAGGGTCACTAGCTCATAGAGTTCTAAAGCATGCAAACAAAACAAAACACCTAGTATACTCTAGAATAGACTAGAAGGAAGGATGAAAAAGACCATTGAAAATAATTGATTTTCATACTGTGGCCCATGATTCATCCATGGAGAGTTCTAAATATATGGTCTTCAAACCAAAAACAGCTTTCCAGATATCATGATCATAAATACAACTTTGCTTGCTAACATCCATTCCATACAATGGGAACTGAAAAAACAACTATTCAGGCTATGCCGTAACTAATACATTGAACAATGACAATGAACAACAATCAGAAGCAATTTTAGTAAATCACAACAAATAAATCAGAACAGAGAATAAAAATCTAACAACCCTCAACCAAAAATAAGAACCAACACCCTAAACCTGTGAACCAAATATACAAATAGAATTGAAAATCATGAATCAGAATTAACCCTAAACCCTTAATCAAAACAGAACAAAAAGTTTAAAATTAAAAAACAAAATCAGAAGACGATGGAGGCTTAGCCAAGTATTAATTATAAATTAGAATCAATAAGAAGACTAAACCAGAATTTAAAATAAAAATAGAATCAGAACAGAAAAAATAAACATGAGGCTTAGCCTCCATTACAGAAGACGATGGAGGCTCGGTGGGAACTGGGGTCGGTGGCTTGTCACTGCTGGGAAGAACGTTCCTGGGTCGGTGCTCGCTGGCGACGCTGGGCGCTGCTGGAAGAACGCTGCTGCCTGCTGGGTCGATGCTCGCTGGGAACTGGGAAGAAGGCTTCGGTGCTGGCGGCTGGTGGGATTGCGACTCTGCAAGGGTGAGACTGTGAGCAGCAGAGAGCGACTGCAAGATTGTGCGAGGGCGAGACTGGAGAAGAGAGCGAGAGAAGCTAGGTTTCGAGAGAAGCTGCTCCAAGCCACGGACAGAGAAGCCAGTGAAGATGGGGACGGCGTGCCGAGCTACCTGGGTTCCGGACAGAGGGAAGAGGAAGAAGCGAAAGCGCTGAGACAGGGGACGGCGGCGGCAAAGAACTTAGGGCTAAGGTTTTGTTGTTTTTGTTTGGGACTTTTACTGTTTTGTTTCAGAATGGGGGAGGGGGACGAATGATATTAAGAAAATTGGAGAAGACGAAAAACAATTGATTTTTAGTTTTATTGATATGTTTTGCCTTGCTTTAGAGGAAGACAGGAATGAATAGGGGAATTGGAAAAGATGAAGAACGATTGATTTTTAATTTTTTTTATATGTTTTTGTTTTGTTGTTTAAATTATTTGAAATTATAAAATTAGGATTAATTGAATTATTTAAAAGGGTATTTTTGTCTAATTAAATAAAGTAAGAATGTTTAAGATTTTTTATAAAATTAAATAAAAAAATATTTTTATTTTTATTTAATTAAAAAGAGTGTATTAGTAAAAATGGTGATATAATATATATTTAAAAAAAAATTAAATGCTAACGTGAAAAATAAATTCCACATGGCTTATTATTATTTGTTCATATTTTTAACGTATCGGTACGTATGAATTTATCATCGTACCGTAGCAAACACCTAAGAATTATATCAAGCAAGTGAAGTTACACCGTAAAGAGAACTAAAAAGTAGACAAAAATTAACGAATTTAAGTGTAAAAAAGAGGGGGACATTTGCTCCCATAAAGATTTTTAAAAAATACTAATAATTATATATAGATGTATATATTTGTTCCTTTATTATATTATGTTTTTTTTTGACATAAAATATAAATAATTTTCTTGTGTTTTATGTTAAAAAATATTTTATTAAATTTTATTTAGTATAAAAGTTAAAAATAAAAAATAAATCAACCTATAAAAATAATAATAATTAACTTCATGATACTAGCTAATTTAGTTGATAATTAAATTCAAACTCGATTTTGTAATTAAATACAACCTAAATTATTTGTGATTTTTTAAAAATTATTTAAGATAAAAAACGTATTATCTATATATATTAATGTACTGTATTAATATTCTTTATTAAAATGGTCTTAAATATAATAATTATTTTAGTTAAAAAATTTATTTATGCCATAAATACTATAATAAATAAATTCCACAATTGAATAAGAGATAATGAATAATTAAATATTTTTTTAAGAACATATAGAAAACTAATAATGTTTAATCATGTTAAGAATATTAAAAAAAGTTATAAATTATCTTTTTATTATTTTGAATACTATAATGCGTGTGAAATTATCTTTTTATAATTTTAAATGCTATAATAAATAAGTGCATGTACAAAGTCTATGTGTATAGTTGTAGTTTTTTCAATAAATATAGATAGTTCATTATAATTTAAAATTTTAAATATATCTAAATTAAATTGGGTTGATCCAGTAATTTGTTCAGTCATCCACTTAAATAAGTGTTGGGAGTTTGAATTTTGTCTCGTATATATAGCAACTCATTAGTCAGTGATAGACTCTTAATGAAGCTCAGATCTATGTCCGATTAGTCCTTGACCTATAAGATACTGGAAAAAATAAAAAAAAATAAATCTATATCTAAATTTTACTTTGCATATTTATGCCTCCACTGATAAAATTTTTTCGGCCCGTCACTGGAAGTAGATTTTTCAAAATGAATAATAAAGAATGTGATTTTTTCTGACAAAAAACTTTATATTTAGTGACTATATGTTAAGATATGAACGAAAAATTATGTTATGTTTGATATTTTATTTATGGTTTATGAGTTATGACTTTTATTTTTTGATACTATGTACGTATGAATTATAAAAATTATATGTCATATTTGATGTTTTGTTTATGGCTTATGGTTTATGATTTTTAATTATTATGAAATTCTAAACAAAAAATTGTTCATTTAATACGGTCAAAATAACTGTTTCAATTGTTATTTTAAACAAGTAAAAGATGTTATTTTAATACTCGGTAAAAAATAGCATAAATTTATTATTTTAATTAGATAAAAATAATGATTAAAATTTTTTATTTTAAATAGCATAAAACTATCATTTCAACTAGATAAAAATAATGGTTAAAATTGTAATTTTAAAATAAGTAAAAAATTTTCTTTTAATTAGTAAAAATAATAATTTTAATCACCACTTTAAATGATAAAAAACCATCATTTTATTAGCTAAAAATGACGGTTCTAATAGCTATTTTAAATTTTAAAAAATACAATTTTAACTAGTAAAAATGATAATTTTAACCATTGTTTTAAAAAAAACAAATTATTTTAACAAGTTAAAATGGTGGTTTAAATATAAAAAAAATACTATTTTATTCGGTTAAAATGATAGTTTCAAACATCATTTTAAACATAAAAAAAACTGCCCTTTTAAACTACAAAACTTGTGGTGTGTTTTAAAATTGCTCTAATATTTCAAATGGCGCTCAGAATTACGGCTTTTTTTAAAAAACCACCGTGTTAACTATTTTTTTTTTTTTTTTTTTTTGTAAAAGAGCACGACACTGATGTTATCATAGTAAGGGTCGGAGCAATTGAGGAAGTAACTTTTAATTGATGTAAGAGGTTTTGGATACAAATGATCTCACTATTAGCAGCTGCAAGTCCATGATATTCACTTCTGTACTCGAACGAGACACTGAAGCTTGCCTCCTACTCGACCACAAAAATCACATGTTGATCTTCTGTCATCTAAATCAGAACAAGGTTCAAAAGTAAAACCCTGCATAACGCTACCAGCTAAATATCTGAGTATACGCATAACACATTGCCAGTGAATTTGCAACAGTTTAGGCGGCCTTTGTTCATAGAGAAAGATAGCTCATGTCTAGTCAAGGTTGCATACTGCAAGGAACCTACAACCGACCTGTATAAAGATGGATTATCAAAGTAATAAGCTCCTTGACTTGTCAATTTCATATCAGTGACCATCGATGTAGGTACTCCTTTAGTCTGTGATAAGCGGAAGGCACTTGAAGGGAGTTTAGTGGCTTCAATGGCAACAAAATAGCTAAACTCCTCCAAGTGCTTAAGAGAGAAGACATTGTTCAACTCATTGATAGTGTGCTGAATAGCTTGTGCATTGTTTTCAATTATAAGAATGTCATCGACATATAATAAAATATATGGAATTGAATTATGTTGATGTTTGATAAAAAGAGAGGGATCTGACCTGTCTCTTGCAAAACCAAAAGTAGCTAGAGTACTAGAGAGCTTTAACAAACCATGATTTTGGTGCTTGGCGAAGACAATAAAGTGACTTATTTAGCTTCCATACCTGAGAATTAGTTCCATTATTGAATCCGGGTGTTAATTTCATGTACAGTTTCATCAAGATCACTATTCAAGAAAGCATTGTTGAAATCAAATTGGCAAATGAACCATTTGTAAGTCAATGTAATTGAAAGAACAACCCTTATTGTTGTAGGTCTGATTACTGGAGCAAAGACTTAATCAAAGTCAATGCCCTCTATTTGATGATTGCCCTTAGCTACAAGCTTTGCCTTGTATTTAAGAATATCTCCATTGGGATGTCTCTTAGTTGCAAAAATCTAGTGACACCCTATGATTTTAGCATCTGAATTTTGAGTGACTAGAGTCCAAGTTTTGGTTTTGGCCAAAGCTTGTAACTCTTCTTGCATTGCTTGAAGCCAATGTGGTGACTTAAGAGAGCTGTAGCCATAGTTGACAGTGTGTTGTTAATGAGGTCAGTAGCATTGAAGTCAACACCTTTGGCTTGACAATGCCAAACTTTGATCTTGTATGCATGGAGTGTGTATTGGTTTTTGGTGGTAAAGATGGTGGATTGCCGATGGGGATGTCAATTGCAGAAATGGGGATACTATCTTTATGAGTGGAAGTTTGTGGTTCAGTTTGGTTAGTGGAAGTATGAGGAAATTGAATATTAGCATTAGAAGGTGATTTTGAGAAAAACATTTCAGTGTATGGAAACCTTTCTTCATCAAAGAGTGCATGTCGAGTACTAATGATCTTATTACCATTCAAAGTTAAATACTTATAGCCCTTCTGATGAGAGGCATACCCTAAGAAAATACATAAATCAAACTTATAAGAGAATTTGTTAGCATCGTATGGTTTCAGGCAAGGAAAAACAATACATCCAAAAACTTTCAAAATACTATAATTTGATTTATGTTTGTGCAAAAGTTCATAAGGATTGATGTGGTTTGTAACAGATGATGGGAGTCTATTAATAATGTAGGCAGAGACTAAGAAACTGAGTGAATTGAGTAGACAAATATTCACGGCCATGATCAATTTTTAATGCTTTGATTATAAGACCACTGTGTTTCTCAATCTCATTCTTGAATTGTAAAAAAGCTTTAAATGTCTATTGTGGAAGGGTTTTGATGAACTTCACTGGCTTAGTAACTGCCTTTGATTATTTATATATACTATGAGATCTGGCGGCATTTCTCTCTAGTTTTTACTCATAAATTTTTCCCAAGTTTTGTACCTCACTTTTACTCCTTGCTTTTGATCTATAGTTTATGTACTTGGTTCAGGTCTTGTTTCCTTTGGAAAAAATTAGGTTTTTTTTTTTTACAATAAAACCTTTCTTTTGAAAAATGATGCATGCTGCATGGTCAAATTGCCTTTAGTTTGTATGCATTTCATGTAGAAATTTATTAGAAATTTTATAAAGCTATATCTTCTCCATACAACTATTTTGCTTTAAGGAAAAAAAAAGTGTTGGGTATCTTCATTGCAAACAATGTGGTAGAAGATGCTCATGAAGTGTTTGATATAATGCCTCGATGATTTTTAAACTTATACACATATATTGTTTCTGTTGTGTTATGATTTGTGAGGCTGTGATAATCTGACCTAATAGCAGGTTTTCTATGTAAAGTTATTTGTAACAGAGAATTTTAATGTGAAAGGAAGCACTCATGTCTTTAAACTTCTGCACTGTTTTTTCACCTTAGCTCATATTATGCATCTAAATATTGCTATGAACCATTGAGCATATTATAGACCCGTCCAATTTAAATACTTGTTCTGCTTTGAAATGTCAACTTTAAGTTTTAGATGCTTGAGGAAATTTTACGGTGGATGATCTGCACCTATGATCTATGTGCTAATCTAATGCAAATATTGTATATGTAGAAATTAAGATTAAAATTTTAGAATCACTTGTAGCTGAAAATATTGCAATCAAATTTTAATCCACATTAAATTCATGGTATTACTAATTCTGTTCTACTTATCTGATATCTTTTCGCTTTATTTTTTGTATTACTAATCACTATGCTACTATTATCATCAGGGTTACCCTAAGGAATAACCTTCACCTTTTGCCATGTGGTTCACCACTGACATCTTTTTCACTGCTTTACTAAACACTATTAACAAATAATAATGGAGGAGCCTTCTTGTTTTCTTTTTCTTTGACAAGATTTCACAAACTTAATCTGTTATTTATTCATGTGTCTATGTAGCACTATTCAATGGTAGTGCATATGTATGTATGTAATCATAACTTGATCAGCATTGAACATGTTTTGTGTACAGTATAATGTCAGGTTCTCTATAGCTAGGTTGAGATAAGGGTATCCTACAACTAAGACCAACTCCAAGGGTGAGTTTCAATTTACTTTTTTTGACAAATTCTGGTTTCATCCGTTGGAGAAGCAGCAAAATGAGTTCTCTCACGTAATTTAAGGGAGAGGAGTTCCTGCTCAGAGGGACTCGGACCAACTCTAACGGATGAGTTCCAATTCACTTTTTCTGACAAATTTTGGTTCCACCCGTTGGAGAAGCAGCAAAATGAGTTCCCTCACGTAATTCAAGAGAGAGAAGTCTCTACTCAGAGAGACTCATAGACAGCCAATGGTTACCTTTTAAATAAATAATTATATAAAATTATAATTAAATAAATAATTATATTAAATAATTAAATTATAATAAATAATTATATTAAATAATTAAATAATATTCAATTTATTAATAATTATAATAATTAATTAGATTAAATAATTATATTTTTATTTAATTAATAATTTATATTAATTATTTAAATAATAATTAATTAAGTAATTAAATTATAATTAATTTATTAATAATTATAATAATTAATTAGATTAAATAATTAAATTTTTATTTAATCAATAATTTATATTAATTATTTATATTATAATTAATATTAAATATTATTTATATTTATATTATTATATTAAATTAATCGTAGTAAAACTAGCCGTTGTAAAATTAGCCGTTAAAAACTAGTCGTTACTATGTTACCGTTATTATTAGTAAATTAATATTTTGTTACTCTATATATACCACTTAGATACACTTCTATTCTCACACTCTCTACTACTCTTCTTCATCTTCTTCCAAGTTTACATAATCAAAGTTCTGCTACTATTATTTTTTGTTCGAAAAAATGGATCCAAACCAACTCAACTCTTTCTTCAATTACTTACAAAACTTTTCTCAAATTCCAAATACCCAACAATCTCAAACCTCAAACTCTCAAGTTCCAATCAAAACTTCACACTACCAAATACATTTCAAAATCCAAATCCACAAAATCTTTCTAATTTCAATTTTTAAGCTCCTTATAATAATCAATTTCCTATATTCCAACCGCAAAATCAAAATTCACAAACACCCCATTTTCTATTTTCATCCATATTTAACCCCTCTATCGGAAATGTTACTCCAACTTCCTTGCCGTTTCCAACTCAATTCAGTGCATCAAGACATAACTCATCTGGTGTTGGTGGCTCTTCTAACCCATCCTCTCAGACTCATATACAATCTAGTCCAAATTCGCAATATTTAGATTTTGCCAACCCTCGTGGATTAGATGATATCGACCTTAATGATGATGATATTGAAGATCAGAGGCAAGATAGTATTTAACACTGGTATTGGAAAGAGGATGAGATGCTGATCAGTGGATGGTTAAATGTTTCAACTGATCCAGTAGCAAGAATTCATAGCTAATGTGTAGAATTTTGCTCCGACATGACAAGGGGGATAGTTGCATGTAAGAAACGATGGTATAAGATCAATAAGGCTATTGCACAATTTGCTGGTTGCTACGATCAAGCTAGTCAAAACATTAGGAGTGGTTCGAACACTGATGATATAAAAGAGTTGGCTTATAAACTTTATTCCACAAATTATGGTCAAAAATTCACTTTTGAGAGGCATTGGAACATGCTTCGGTTGGAGCAAAAATGGAGAAGCCAACTACCTAAACAGAGTGGCGGCTCAAAGAGAACCAAAGTTAGTGCAACTGGAGCATACTCATCCTCATCAAATCCAGAAACACAGTCGGCTGACGAGCCCGGTGTGGACTCTCCCGTTCGCCCACAAGGATCTCAGAAGAGCAAGCGAAAAGGTAAGGAAAAAGCACAAGTGTCTAAAGATTTTAGCGAAAGAAAATCATCGGTTGTTAAAAAATTATCTCATGGAAGACATTAAGAATGTTAGAGAAAAGGAACTAATGAATAGGGAAAAAGAAAGAGAAGAAGAAAAGGAACATAGAGCAAAGATTATGGCTATCAAAGAGAAGGAGTTACAAATTCAAGCGGGAATGAAAGAACAAAAATTACAAGCTCAAGCGACAATGAAAGAACAAGAATTACAAACTCATAGGTATATTAAAGAAATGGAGATAAAAGCAAAAGAAAGGAAAATGAAAAGGATGGCCAAGAAAAGGGAAAGGGAGATGGATATGTAAATACTTAATGCTGACACGTCTACAATGAGTGAAAAACGACGAGCTCTTCATGAGATTGCATGTGAGAAAATAATCGCCAAGTGTTTTACTTAATGGTCCCTTGTATTCGTAGAGTTATGTAGTATGTTCTTATTTTTATTGTGTATTACTGGTATGTGATGTAGTTTGTTTTATTTATTTATGATATAAGTTTTTAAATTAGTCAATATTATTGTGCCGTTATTGTTCATGAAAGTGACCGTTGCAAATACTAGCCGTTAATTAGCCGTTGCAAAAGTAACCGTTAAGTAGCCGTTGCAAAATTAGCCGTTGCAAAAGTAGCCGTTAACTAGCCGTTAAGGTACTTATTGCAGACACACTTATAAATATCAACTATCAATGACTCCGCAACTCCACTTCAACTTTTGTTTCTCACCTCGAAAGAGAACTAAAAATTACATTTCTAGATATGGCTATAAATTTTGATGATATGTTTAATGAGGCTTTGTATGGCAAAAGAGGACGGCAAGATAACACACTCATAGATAATTGGATCGATGAGTCTTTACTCAAAAATTCAGAAGAAGAAGATATAGATAGAAGCTCTATCCCAATTACTCGTAGATGGATCAACAGAGATCGAGAAGCAGGACATGATCGCCTTTTCCAAGATTACTTTGCAGATGAACCGGTGTATAATGCTGACATTTTTCGACGGAGATTTTGAATGAGAAGACATGTGTTCTTTCGGATAGTAGACACTCTCTCAAACGTCTATCCGTATTTCCAACAGAGGGTTGATGCAACTGGAAGAAGAGGCTTGTCGTCACTCCAGGAATGTACCGCTGCGATACGGATGTTAGCATATGACGTAGCAGCTGATGCTATTGATGATTATGTGCGCATAGGCGAGAGCACTACAATTGAATGCTTGGAAAATTTTGTTGAAAAATTTGTGTATTATTGTTATATATGAATTTATTTAATATTAATATCTTTTAATAGTGAATTATTTTTAAATTTAAATATTTAAATTACATTATTGAAAAAAATTAATTACATTAATTTTAAATATTTTAATTAATTAATTAAGTGGGACTACAACAGGGACTAAAGTTAGTTTCTCCTAATAAAGAAGAGAGAGATGCTTTGAGTTTCTATTTACTATTTATGACGCAAAAGATGATGTGAAGTTACTTTTTATGACAGATAGATCATAAACAGAAATTAGAATGAGTTCTCTATTAGAGATTGTCTAACTAATACTACTACTAATCTTGACACAAAGTGGCACACGAAAAACATTGAAAGACACCACCAGTCCTTTAGGTCAGTGGAATCTTTCATCTAATCTTTCAATTCCTCATTGATATATATACGCCAAGGAAAATTCTTAGGTGGTTGTGGTTCAGTTTGTTATCCAACTTGTGATTTGATAAAATACCATCCATCCATACAAAGTTGTTCTACATTGACCCTTGTGTTAAAGATGGAAGCAATTAAATTTGAACTGGTATATGATTATGTAGTGTGACATAAAACAATCAAAATAGATAATTATTATAGCTTGTAAGTTTTTACACTGGCAGGTGGGTGTGTTCTGTTCATTGTTGCATAATTGTCAATGGAAGACCTTTACAGACTCTGTTAATAAATGGCAGTTTTCTCTGTGGCCTAATCTACGGGCAGAAAATTCAAAATGCATTTTCTAATTAATTTCATTTCATTCTAATTGAACCTGTGTCTGATTTCTTCTACTAATTGTTTGGTAGAAACTTTTGGAAGATACTTTTTCTATATTTGGCCGTAAGATTTTATCCTACGTACTTTTTATAGTTATTATAGTACTATGGCAAATAAAAAAGATAGATTTAAGGTCAAGCATCTCAATGAAAGATATCATCTACATACAAACAAGAAGGACAATATAATTAATTATTTTATCTTTAAGTGATTGGTTCATTTTTGTTAATTGGTCATGATAATCTTAACTTTATCAAACTATAATATCCTTTGGATAATATATAAGAACAATACTATATAATTAGTAAATATTATTATTTTTGGTTAACACTTAATTAACAATAATTTATATGTTTATAGAAGTTTTTTACATAAAGAATAAATATATAATTTGTATCTATATTATTAGAATTTGTGTACAAAAATCAATACAGATAGCATCACATTTTTTAAAATTTACATACATAAATTAATAAAATATATTTATTAAAAATAATTTAATATTTATACTGATAAAATAATAACAAATAAAAAATATTAAAAATTACTGACATCACAAATTTTTCGTAGCAATAGTGCAATACTCTCACTCTCATTTTTGTTAGTTGTTAATCATAAATTAGCGCTGAATTTTAGTATTTACTTAATACAATTGTTCTTTTAATTAGTTTTTGAATTAAATTAAACTCATTTTATTCTGTTAAAACTTTTATTTATAAAATCCTTTAAGTACTTATTAACAAAATTAAATCCTTATAACATTTACGAGGTAGATATTTATTAGCCATGCATCTTTACTCTATATATATAGTAATTAGTTTGTATTATGATGTACATATATTGATACGAATACAAGATATACAAATATATAAATTTTAAATTTTTATCAGAAGAAAATTTAGGAGACCAATATTTTTATTAAAATTTAGTTAGCACTTAATAATCAGTAAATAAAAAGTAAATAATCTCACATTATTAAATATAATCTCACACTATTAAAAATATTATAATAACTGATTAATAATTACAAATCACAAAATTTAATACTCTAACATTTCTTTTTATAAGGTACATTATATATATATATATATATATATATATATATATATCATCCTATTTTAATATTTTATTAATATTAAAATATAAATTAATTTTTTAACTATTGTAAATATTTTAAATTATATAAAATATTTTTATTTTAATAAATAATAATATATATTATTATTCTAAATTTATTTTAAAAATATATATTAAAAATAAAATTAAATATACTAATATTTGATAATATTTAAATATATCTAAATTTTTTTATTTTTTATTAAAATAAAATTAATACCAAATATATATATATATATATATATATATATATATATATATATATATATATATATATATATATATATATATAAAAGACAAATGTAAAATTCAGGTATAATAAATTTTACGTGAAATTAATAATTAAAAATTATTAAATAATTTGACTGACTGGTTTGATTAAATTTTTATTTAATAATTATTAATTATCAACTTTATCTGAATTTTCACCTAATAAATATCACATTAAAAATATGTCAAAACACCGAATACAGCCGCTTAGTAAAGCATCCGTGGTTCACGGAGCTCGTGTCAGAGTTCCTTTACAATAATCTACGCTGTTATCAAATTATTTTGAGAGAAAGATATGAGACATCAGAGTACGATAGAGTTGAACTGAAAAATTCATCATTACAGAATATATTAGCATGAAGATGACAAAAACAAATTTGAGATTCCTCTTTTGTGATCAGTGGGGTAGACCTATTCCTTTTCTTCATTTGTTGGGAGAATGAAGATGCATTTGTCGGAAAGCACATTCATATTTTGTTCGAAAGAACTTAGGGGTCACAAAGCATACTTATATACGTTTATTTGTTGACAATGAAATTAAAAAATAAAAAATAAAAAATAAAAAAGAAAAAAAAAAAAGGTGGAAATTACGTTGAAGCTTCCACTTGCCAGTATATTATTCCAGAACTTAAAAAGTAACCGATAAATACAAATAAGGTTCTCTCCAACCCAAATTATTGGGAATTTTTCTCAATATATAGTAAGAAGTTCTAGCACAGAAAAAAATATATACAATCAATATAAGATTATTAACTTTAATTTTAGGTAAAATTTATTGTTACAGAATGATCTTTAGTAACAAATGAATTTTGATGTCATTATTCTTGGTACACGATTTAAATTTAAACGGTGATGAGTTTAAAAATAATCATTCACTAAGGATAAAAATAATCTACATATCTAATAAATTGAACATTTAACATATTTTAATTATATATAACTAAACCCAATCCAATTAAAATAATAATCTACATAAAAATAAAAATAATCATTTACATACTTACTAAAATGACTATCCTAAATTGACTATTAAAATAGAAAAAGAAAAAGATGAATAAACAGAAGAAGTAATTATTACCATCCAACAATTTAATTTTTATTAAAAAAAAGAAAAATATATAATTTAACACATGAGTCTTATGATTTGATGTAACTATAAAATTAGAAAAAAAATAAAAAAAAAAAGCTGGAACAAATGAGGAGACTTGAGTGAGAATTAAAAGTAAGCAATTAAGTGTTTGATTTGATGTTGTCTATCTTTAAGCACGCGTGCGTTATATCTACTATACTCACACGTTAATCCAAACAATTTGACAACGTATGCGGGACCTACGGCGGTGTCGGCTGGAGTCTGCGGCAACGTCGGCAGCACGATCGGCCGAAGGGATTGCAACGGCGTAGGTGAGGTTACGGCAGCAAGAGGGACACAAAAAATTGGGAGCATATATGATGAGAATAGGAGTAATCGTCTATATTGTGAATGAGTTTAATTGTTATAAGCGACGGCAGAACTATGAGCAATGGCGGCTACTGTTGGTGGCGTGCAGCACCGGTGAGATAAGAAAAAACCGAAAAGGAAGTTACATTACATAAGATAGAGAAATTACGCGAGAAGAAAGTCACATTACATAAGAGAGAGGGAGGCTGTTTTTGCGGTGTACTTTGTAAATCTTCATTTATTTTAAATTTCAAATTAAAATTTATTAAAAATTAATTAACTTAATTATTATTTGATATTAATTTTAATTTTATCCCTATTATACATATTGTACATTAAATTCATTAGCTCTCCATATTTTTTTAGGAAATCATATTCCATCTATTACAAAATGCACTAATAAGACAACTATTTATGTCTTTTAAACTGTTGTCTTCTAAACTTAGTATTTTTTAAGAAAAATATTAGGTAAATAAATTATTTTTATAATTAAATTGAATTAAATTTTTTATGTGTGTCTATTTCTTATTTTTAAATAGTTTTTATTATATTAATAAACTACTATATCAATTTAGTTAAATTTAATTATCAAAATGATAGATTTAGTCATATAGCTAATAACGAACAAAACCCAAACAAATATATTTAATTATTTGACTATTTAAGTATCGAAATTCGGTACATTCCAATCTTAGAAAAAATTATGTTAGAGTAAGAAGATCAACTTTACCATTGACAAATTCAAGGACCGAGCTTAAAAAAATTTTTTGGAGCGGTAAAAAATTTTAACATAAAAATTATATAATAATATTTATAATAAAATAAAATTTATAAATATAATTTATTTGAAAAAAAGATATATAAATAGATTTTTAATTTTTTAATTAAAAAATACACAAATTTTTTTAATTAAAAATATAAAAATGTCCTTGACTTTCTAAAATAAAAGAATTTTAAATTTTTCTATCCAAAATATATAAAGATAAATTGATCTCTCAAAAAAATTTAGATGTCTTATGTTTTAAAAAATAAAAAACGTTTTTATATTTTTAATTAGTCGATGACTTATTTGTTTTCGAAATAACAAGTTAGACACCTATTTATCATTTATTTTTTTAAAATTTGTTACTAATAAAATAATAAATACATAATTAAACAGATAAAAATTATAAAATAATTTATAATAATACTCTTCAAGTTTTAAGTGACTTAAAATTTTTAATAATTAAATCATAATTTAATTTTTTAATAATTTTTTTAATATAAATAACTAAATTATCCATAAAAAAATTGTCTTTCATAAAAAAATTAAATAATAATAATAAATTAAATAAATAAAAAATACTTAATTTTATTGTAGCTAATTCCATCATTAAAATTGAAAAGATTTACACTACACCTAAAAAAAAATCTATGCATTTAGGTGTTAGGTGAATAGCTTTTCTTATTTTTGAAAACAATTTTCTATCTTGAGAGAACGAGAGTTCACATGCCAAAGTCAATTTTTTTTTCTTTTATTAGAGAACTTATAATGAGAATTGGGGAAGAAGATTTTACTTTTTTGACATTGGAGGAAGGAAATTTAATTAGATTTTAATTTGTACGATCAAAAAGTCTTTCAATATGTTTAATGTGTTAAAGCCGATTTCAATTCAAATATAAGAGATGCTAATGCTTTAAAATTGAAAATTATAGAGAAAGTGCAAAAAACGAGAATTGAAGACATGAATCCTAATTGAGAGGAAGAGGACTAAATGTCTCTCGACGTCACCTACTCCATTCCTCCCTCGTCGTCGCTCTACCAGTAAGCAATCCTCTTCTGCTACTTCAGTTAAGGGTTTCTCACTTTTTAGGTAATTTTTTTTAAATCAATTTTTATGATTTAATTTTATTGATGGTTGATGGTATGTATTTTATTAATTTTGTTGATTGTTGATGTAAATGTAATTATATGGAATATAGATTCTGAATTTTATTGTTGATGTATAAAACAAATTTGTAAAATCAAACGGATCGGATCAAAGTATATGCGAGCAAGACCTTTTATAGATATAAAAAGAATTTGTATGGTTATATTCAAATTTAACCATATCTTTAATTTAAATCTTAGAAATGAATAAATAAAATATAAAAAAATCTTGCTGAAAATTGAAGAACTTTTATACATCCATTTCTGAAGCTTTCAGTCATATCAGATTCAATGGAAGTTGGACACATGTCAAACGCACATCCATGATGCATAGCTCCACTATTTCAGGCGATATATCCAATGTTACGTACAATAATAATCGGTGATACCGAAATTACAGTGGAGTGCTTCTAGTTAAGTGCAGATATATATAACGATGATATCTCTCTTTTCAATTGTCATGTTCGATGTTCCCATAAAACGAAGCAAGTTTCTCGGGAAGTTGCTCTTGTTTCTTCATGTCTATTATACGTACCCAAAACAAAACAAACAAAAAAAAAAAGACACACTATTAGTTTAAGTTTAGGGGTATATACTATATAGAGTTTGATTATTGGTGAGGAAGAGATTGATTCTAAAAAGAAAAAGTATTTGGAATTAACTATTAGTTGGATTCATAATTTCATATTAGTTAATTAGAACATTAAATAGAATATAATTATATATGTAATTAAATACCTCTATAATTTATGATTATTATATGAGTTAAGTAGTTAGAAAATTATATAATTATATATATGTACACTAATTATATTATTTAACTGTAAATTCCAATAATACATGATAACATCCAAATTAAGTCCAAATTCAAAGTGAATCACTCAATCACTTTATGAATTTACAAAAATTTTAAACTTAAACATTCAATCCATTTTTACAAAGACAAAAGCTAACAATAAATAAAAACCCACAAAATTGGTATTAGAGTCAACATTAGTTACAGGAAAAAAAATCAAAATTCTAAAAAAATATATCCAAAACTCAATAAAAAAAAACGTTTAAAATTCAAACCCAAAAAAATGTTTATCTTTAGTGAATTTCATATTAAACTTGTTTGCAAACCTATTATATTTGGATGAAATTGGTTATTATAGTATTAATTCCTTAACATTACTCTTCTTAAAAATGTTATTTAGTAGAAATCTTTATCACATACTTTGAAAATCGATGTATCATGTGAGTTTTCTTGAAGTGAATTTATTTTATGCGATGGCAACAAAAAGGATTATTAGGGCATGCCATTAACGTTAATTAGAGAACAACAATAATAATTCTAATTTATTTGAGAAAGGGGTTAATTAAATAAAATAATTTGTTTTTACTTTTCTGCATATTTAATGAGTTAATTATATATGAAAATGTTTATAAAATCAACTTTTAATTGACTAACACTAGTCAATTTTAGAGTTTAAAATTTATAATTCAGAATCGAATTAAGAATTTATGATTTAGAATTTAAAATTTAAAATAAATAAAATAATTTTAAAATATTTGATTAATATTAGCTAAAAAAGTAATTTTTTAGTATTATTTTTGTTCATATTCTCTCCCAATACATAAGCTAGGTCCACATCTAGCTAAAAAGTCCAATCCAAAAAATTGATCTTTACTGTTTATCCGACTTTCTTAAAGAGGTCGGAGTTAACGTAAGTAGGTACTTAACACTTATCCAAGTGAATAACTGTCTCCGTAAATTTTGCTCTCACTTTCAGGAGGAAGATCTCAACAACCCTAAAATAAAGGGACGGTTATCCACCAATAGAAGTGGAACTATTTCAGTGGTGGTTATTGGCTCGTCTCCTCTAGATACCCTGACACACTTAGATAGTTAGATAAACCTAAGTTCCAATACTCTAAACCTGCTTACCCCTTTGCTAATTTAGGCATTGAAGTGTCTTTGCAGGTACCACCCCTCTCCTATTCAAGCATACAAACAACTTGGAAGGCGGCTTAGGGACGCAAACCAGTCTAAGGCTCCCTCTTTCCAACGGTTGGGCCACACATTCAAGCCCAATCAATCCGATTTTAGGTAATTCTCGGAACAACTTTTATTATATATATATATATACATATCATAAAACATGATGTAAAATGGAATGCAAAATAATAATATTTTATGAGCAGAGAGAAAAAAGAAAAAGATAATTTTTATCCTATTAGTTAATTTTTTTTACAATTGTGTTTTGTGTATATTAAAACTCAATTGAAATATAAAATATATATTAAAAATAAATTAAATAATATATATATTTATATAAAAATACAACAATTAAATTTTTGTGTACACATAATATATTTGTTATTTTTAAGTCTAGTTAAATCTACATCAATCCAATATTTACCACAAATTATGGTAGGTTTTTTTTTCACTAATTTAATTTTCAGAAATTACAAACCATTATTACTGAACGAAGATGTGATTTTAGTGACCAATTAGAAAGGAGAAGAGAGAGAAAAATGACATGCTAATATTCGTATTCATATTTTCTAGCTCCCTTTTATGAATTGGAATTGAAGATATAGATTTCTCAATACATGGCATTTCTCTTAAATTTCAAGAGGTTGAAGGGAATGGTAGAATTTTCAACTCGTTTTGCAAGTTCCGCTATTTGTGGACTAAGATGTGCTGCCAAAATGATGAGCTAGGAATAATCTAGGATAGTGCTTGCTACCACATGATCATGTATCACGAAATTCTTGTTATTATTCCTAGGACAGCTGTTCTTTCTAGCTAGAATGCTTCTCATATCCTTGGCACTGATCAGTTTAACGTTTCTAGTGGTCCAAACAGAATTCGTTGTTTCTCAATGAGGCTGCAAAAATCTATATCTGCTAGGATGGACCAATGGACCATTATGATATATTAGGATAAACGATAGCGAACACTTTGAACTAATATTTTGTTTTTATACTATTAAGAATTTAAGAATTTAAAGTTTATAATTTAGTATAAAAATATTTTTGTTGATAAAATATTTATTAAAAATAGTAAATTTTATCAATCATGTAGTATTAATAATTTATTATTATTCATTTAATTCTATATTTAATTGTTCAAATACAAAACTACTCTCATTAAAACAAATTAGATATACTTCAGCTTTCAGTCCAAACTTCAACATAACGATTATAAATAATTACCCAAATAATTTCTTAATCAGCAAATCGCGTTTGTTATCGTAATATCTAAAAATAATGAGTTAACAAATAGTTTCTAATTTACAGTTGACAAGGGAGATGTGGTTTGAAGGATTTTGAGTATTTTTTTTTTTTTATCAAAAATATCAATGTCATAATACTATTTTTTTAAAAGTTTAAATTGATAGAAAACAAATTTATGAGCAATTATATTTTTAAAACCCTATAATGTAAGAGTCTGTTTTGAGTTTGTATAGAATTTTGCATAAGTTTTTTTCTTTTTTTTTTATTTGTTATGTTTTTTTTTTTTTTTGAGTTAACAAGAATCAAAGTCTAGCTAAATTTTTAAATCATAAAAACTCTTAAATTGATATATAAAAATTTCTACTAGTCATTATAAAACTTTTTGTATTGTGCACCAAAAGTTTTTGTTCAATAATTTACTATATTTTATTAGTTGGATAAGTTAATATTTTGGATTTGTATTTTTTTTTAATTTCTGTAGTGATCACCACAAATTTTTTATGCTATGCATCAAAATATTTTTTCTGTATATTAAAATTTATATGTTTATTAATTTTGCTGAACATATATAATGAAATGAAGAAAAAAAAAGAAATCAAACAAGAAAAGAAGATGGAGGATGAGAAAAAAAATAATGATAATAAAAAACGAAGAGAAACAAAAAAATTAAACGAAAAAAAAAAAAGAAAACGTGAGCTCATGTAAATATGTAGCTTGGTTCGGTTGGATTTGGTTAAAAAAAAGTTTTTTCTTCTACTCCAAGTATGCATTGCTCCTAATTCCACATTATTCACATTAGGAGTTCAAAATTTATTCTTTCAATAATATACCTAAATCGCACCAAAGTGAAATTTACAAAAAAAAAAAAAAAATCAAAATCTCAACACCGCCGTGCAATTTAAGCACATCATTAAAGTTAACATTTGTCATTAAATCACTTCGATGTATGGTTTATAAAATAAACAGGAAGTAGTCACTGCCATTTAGTTGCATATATAGAAGAAAAAAGATAACAATTGCTGTGATTTATTTTATATGAAGGCATAAAATAACAAAACGTTAGTGTCGGGGGACGACACTTTCAACATCATCTTATTCCCTCTCCCCGGCCCTCATCTATAACTGTTTATCAGCGGCAACCAGTATTTCGTTTTAGTGACTTTTTTATTCCCAACAAACAAATACTGTCTTTTTTTTTGTTTTTTTTTCTTTGGATACAAATTTTAGAGCAGTATTATCTGTTAGTAATTAATTAGCAACAGTCAGTTTATTATTTGTAGAGTAAATATTTTTTTGGGTTTTGATTATTTATTCAAAGAGGTCTCTACACATACAAGTTTACAAGTCTTACAAGTTGCCACAAGCCCAATAAAATACACGCGTATTATTCCCACATTTAAGAGTAAATATACGTACGTTATTCAACCACTTCCTGTTTCCAAAGCGCACTACTCACCATGCATTATGAACGACTCTTCTTCTTCTTCCTCCATGAAAACGAGTTTCTTACCAAATTTGTTCGATCTCCTTCGTGCGTTCTCTCTTCGCCTTTTCATTCGTTGTTTTATCTGCGTTTATCACTGGTATTCTTGCTTCGTTTTTTTTTTCGAATTTCATGGTTTCTGAAATCAAGCTTTGAAATCGTTTTGAAGATAATGGAACTTCAGAAAGACACCCAAACGATTATAGAAATACACCCAAACGATTACAGAAATACACCCAATGGATTGTAGAAATACACCCAAACGGTTACAGGAATTCACCCAAACGATTATAGAAATACACCCAAAGGATTACAGAAATACATCCAAAAGATTTAAGAAATACACCCAAAGAATTTAAGAAATACACCCAAAATTCGTTGAAGTACACCTTATGCATAAATTCAGAACTCTTTCTCTTTCTCCTCCTATCTTCTGCTGCTTCTTCTTTTTCAAAAACGATTTCAGAGCTTGATGTCAAAAAATAATGGAAATCGAGAATAATGAAGAAAGAAAACAGAGAGAAAAGCACGTAAATGAAGAACGAGAAAAAGAAGGCAAGAAACGAAAGAAAAGAAGAAGAAGAAGAGGAAGAGGAAGAAGAACGTGCAGCAAGAAGAATAAGAAGGTGCAATGAAAAACATGCCGTAACGGTTCGAAACGTGTTAATATAAATGACTTGTAAAGACTTGTATAAAAAAACAATTGTATGTGGAGAATTATTCTTATTCAAAAGATAAAATATTCTTTTATAATTCAAAAATGACAGAATTTACGTATAGTTGTCTTTATGTAAATTTGCTGTTAGAACAGATAAATGATTTGACATATTTAACTAAATTATTATCTAATGATTCTCAATTATCAACTTTAAATAAAAATAACTGTATGTAGGTATTCATCTTCAAAAATTCTTAATCGGTCTTTAATCTTTTGAATAATTAATCTAAATGCCTTTTATTATTAAACTAAATAGTCCATAAGGCATCTACAATTTAGTTTTACTATATAGAATATTTGTATAATGTGTATAATGGACTATATGAGTTACAACATAAATATCACCCATAATAAACATCTCATGTCATAAAATCATTCATCCCAAAAACTTAAGCTGATTTTGGGATTTACCAAGGATTGAACTCTTGACCTTTTGGATTTAGAGCTCTTGACCTTTTGGATCTAGAGCTCTAATATCATGTCATGATACCACTCATCCTAAAAGCTTACACTGATAGAAAAAGATAACACTAATCGTTATATTCCTAAACCTCCATTATACACATTATACAAATATTCTATTGGCTCCCTATACTTATTATTATCTAAATTATTGGAGACCGATTAAAAATTTTAAATTATAAAAAAACTCTGTTTTTCGAACAAAGAATCAATCACCGAAAAAGATATGTGCATTGTATGAGTGTTTTTGAATTTTGAAATCAGAACTTTGAAAAATAAACCTTTCCCTCCTCTTTTTCTTTGGCTTAACTTTCGTTGAGCTTTTCCTTATTATTTTGATTCAAATTTACACGTGCTAATAAATAAATAAATCAATCGAAAAGTAATGCCAGCCCCACGTCAAAAACTGAAAAGTGTGGGTTATATGATAGGAAAACTTTCAAGTGTGCCATTCATTTTATTGTAACCTTGGTATATCAAGTACGGTCCAGTAAAAATTAAAAATTTTGTCATGTTGTGTGCGATGAATTACCATAAACATCTCTCAAATTTTGTTTAAAAGACCAATTTGATAATCATGTTGCAGTCACTGCTGAACAATGAGCACAAAGCTGAAGGCTTGAAGCCAAGTCTAGTGCAACGAGACTAAGTCTAGTGCTAATCCAATCATGCTATGAAGTTCCACTTGCCATAACTTTAATTCGTTATATATGTCTATTTTCTAACATTGATAGTAATTCATAAATATTATTAAATATTAAAATTATATATACTATTATTTTTAATAAAATTCTCAAGTAATTATGTATACATAGTAAAATTATGCTAAGTTAATTTATTCCAAATCATATTTATGAAATAGAAAAGATTTTAAATACGAATATATTTTTAAAAAGTTATAATATGTATAGGAAAACAAACTCAATTTAATTTTAAAATCTTATATTTTTATTAAAAAATATAAATAATATTAAGTAAGAAAAAAAACTAAAACTATTCGGAGTGTATTATTAATTTAATTATAAAAAAATATGTAAGTGACATTTTAGAATATGTAAAAAATGAACCTATTAAATATTACCATATAAAAAGTGCCAAAAAAATATAAAACAAGAAAAGAAAATAAAATAGAAAAGTACAAAATTTTTTTTTAATTAAAAAACCCAAGAATTTTAGTTATATAAAATAAATTTATTTTAAATTGTGTAACTTTTTGTTGAATAACAATAAAAAAAATACAAAAATTTAGTTTCATAACACAAAAAATTATTTTAAATAGTGCAAATACTTTTTTATATTTTTTTTCTTCTTCTCTTTTATATATTTTATTATTGATATAAAATAATTTATGTGTCTTCGTATATTTCACTTAAAAATAGTAAATTTCATTCAAACAAATTAGTTTTTAAGTTAAATTATATAAAGATATAATAAAAAATAACACAATAAAATACATAAATTTATTTAAAAATTATAAAAATTATTTTAAATTGTACAAATTTTAAAAAGAGGTAAAAACAGAGAAAGAGAGAAAGACTGGAGAAAGAGGATGAAAAAAAAGACACTTACGTATATGTGCATATAACTAACACGACTTGATTAAAATTTGATTATTACAAAATAGGGCTGCTACACATCCATATAACCATATAAACAAGTTGGCCCAATTCCAAATAGATTCAGGCGCATTAAATGTAGAGTGAGAAACACGCGTCAGACACAAAAAAACCTCTCGTTTTCCATTCGCGCTTCTTTATGAAAGAATGTTACATCTTCAACACGAAACCAATACACCAAAACACTCATTCTCTTTGAATCTCTCTGAACATCGCTCAAATTTCAATCATATTCTTTGCGGAAACCATTACTGCAAAAGAATCGGAAGAAGATTTCACAAGCAACAACCAGAAACAAACAAAAACAGCAACAAAGACTACAAAAGGTATGAGAAAACTACTGTTCATTTAAAATCTTGTAATGTCGCGTTTCACCTAGTTTTATTTTAGTTTTACTGGTTTGATTTGCTTCGTTTAGTAGATTGAACTATTGTGAATGATTTTTACAGTATAACTAGGGCTTTAAGATATAGGTGCTTGTTCTTATTGGTGTGGATAGTTTAACTAGAGTTTTGTTACTATCTTCAGTACTTCTTTTGCATTGAAGAACACTATTCTTTTTGATTGAAAATTGATAATGATTTATTAACCACATAAACATTTTTCGGTTTGATGACCTTTATGATTTTGGTTCTGTGCATGAAGGATTTTTTGTTCGGTGGGTTGTGAGACATTAATTAACTTGATTACAATATGGAAAAGTATGAGGAACCAATACTCTTATTATACAATACATACAATGGGGGGGTGATATTGAAATTAAAATTTAATTATGGGTAACGAGAGTTTAATTTAAATTAAAATTGAATTATGGTTACAATCATTAATTATGAAGATTTGCTAATTTGAATGGTTAAAAAAATTAGGATTCAGTTTGAGGAAAACATGAACAATGATCATTTCTAGTTGAGCGGCGTCGATAGAAGCAAGAACGCAACCCATCTCAGCTACTATCTCATATTCTCACTGGCTCATGTGTGATCACCTGAAGTCTCTTCCGGAGAAGTCGAGGTCCGCACCGGTGAACGCCAAGAAGCGCATTCCAAGCGTGTGACTCCTTCTGGAGGCACCATATCACGTCCTTCCGAACGTGTGGCTCCTTCCCTGGTCTATTCGGTTTATTCACCATACAAGATAAAGGAGTAAATAGTGTCTCTCCTTTGATACGTCCATCACCGCGTGCTAGTTAGTTGATGGCGTGTAAGGTCGTGCAGTCTCCGTGTCATGTTCCATCATCCATTACTGACCACAATCCATCGTAATCACTTGAAGAAGCTCCAGACCATTTTGTCGCCCATGGTCAGCAGTCTAATAAGGTGAGAATGGTTTCTTGAATTGATCACCATGGATGCTTATTTATATATGATTTAGATGTTCATCTTTGTATGGAGGATATCATTGCGTTAATTAGTCATGGATTAGTAATATGCAAAATTAAACCAGCATGTATAGGCAATTTATTTGGTACACTGCACAAGTGGTTAGTTTAGAAATAATCACCCATAATATTCTTGATGCTTACAGTATAATACTATTAGTGTATTATATTATTAAATATAATAAAATAAAACTAACTGCATTGGTATTGTTAAGAGTTTTCTTGAAAATGTTAATTGAATAGAATAATAAGAGTTATTCATGATTAGAATCGGAATACATGCATGAGTATAAATGATAGATGGCATATGCATTAAAAAAGGCCTTTCAGACATCTTTTAGAACTATCATAAACCTTAAAAGGTTCAAAGGATTGACTTTTTTAGTGACATAATCTGCAAAACACTTTGAGCATGGAGAGTATAATGAAAATGGGAGTTGCAACAGGACAAGACCATTTACAAAAGAAGAAAGACAAGGCTATAACAATGGAGAGCTCTTGGAAGCAATGCATCATGCTCAAGCGGATGAATTTAGAGAAGCAGAAAAGGAAGCTAGAAAAAAAGGGTTGCACTTTGGTTTGATAGATATAAGTGAAGCAACGTCATTGAGGCCTGATGCACATCCTGATAAATATGGTCTTATTTATAATAAGAATGTTAAGGTTGTAGATTGTGTACATTGGTGCTTGCCTGGTGTTATTGACACGTGGAATGAATTTTTGTTCTATAAAATGAAACAAGCAATAAACAAGACAAAGTACTTCAATTTGACTTGCTGTGTATGTTGCTTAATTCAACTAGTGTTTCTTTTGAAAATAAATGTATGCATCTATTTAACATTATTATATATATATCTCCTTGTTCTACTTAATTGTTAATGACTAATCTATTAATTTTGATAATCCAAGTGAAATTACTATTCTCATTATTTATTACATTAATATATTTTTATATGAGACCCTTGAACAGATGTAAGAGCTACTCAGTAATTGGAGCTAATTATGCTATCATGTATAAGCATATATTCTCTTATGTGAATCTATCGAAAATGACCATCTATTTTTCTGATGAAAGTAACCATCTAGATACATGGTGAACCGAACATCCAGTATACTATTTCTTAGTACAGGGATATCTCTTTTGTATTTTAAGTTGACATTACTTGAATCTGATAAGTGTTGACTTCATTATCACTGTTCTTGAACCAATATACTATAGTTTGTTTTGAGTACCTGCTACAGTTTACAAGGGTTGAATACCCAAAAATAACTATCCATGTATACAGTTACAGTAAACATCCAATTTCATACATAAATGAACATCCAACACATCTAAGTAAAGATAAACATGTAACTACTATCTAAAGCGACTAGCTGCACACCGAATGAAATTAATCAAACTCCTTATACAACAAAGCATCGGAACTTATCTAGATTAAATTGGTTCATTGAAATTAATCAAGTCTAGTTTCTTGCAACAATTACGAACACACCGGATACCTATATCTTTAGAGAATAAAGCCACCCGTTGCTAACAACAAAAGCATCACACTTGGCATTTGCGTCTTTGAAAAATATCATCTTCATCTACAATTGCTGACAAATGAATAACTATTGAAATCCTATATCCATGGAGAAAAATATTAAAGGTACTCGAAACCATTTCCAACAGATTCTAACTGCTGCTGAATGAGCTTAACAAAGACATGCAACTACCAGCTTGTTGGCGCTCATGCCGGCAAATCGGAGCACCAAATTCCATTTTTTGAGAGGCCTCTAGAGGAACCACCTGCTAAACAACACAAAAAGATTACAACAATTAACTACTTGCATAGTAATGTACTAAATAATCGTGCAAGGTCGGATCAATTTAATCATATACCGAAGCGATATTTAATTTATTCTCTATCTAGTTTATTCATCATATAAATATAGTTAATCTAAATATGCAGGATAAATATTTAGTCAACCATGAATTCATATCTCCTGAATATTTAACAAATATTTTTATAAAGAGTCTAAATAACCACATCTCTATTAGCTAAATTTTATATTATATACTTCACTAATACGATTCCAGTGGAGCTTTGAAATCATTATCACACGTAAATTCTGCACATATTAAATATACATGACATTGAATTATCATATGCGAATTCTTTGTAAGTATAATCATAAAAAGAATTTAATAAAACCATAGAAGTGGTTGCATGTGAAGTGCTTCTGTTGCATCTACTGAAGCATTTAACATAAAAAAGAGCCCCTACTTTCACTAAGTGGAATGAATAAAAATCATAAATCAAATAACCATCCGCTATGCATGCCACCACGTAAATTGCTTACCTTGTTGGATTTCTCACCCTCTTCTACCCAATGGCTGGGATCATTGTTATGTGAATTTGATGAATTTCCGTTACTGATGGCCAATGAAACACCACATAGCAGTTGAATGAAATTCAACTCCATTTATATTCTTCTGAGGCGTGATGGACGTCTCAAGCCTGACTCCACTTGTAATCCCTCTAACTTGCGAATGCCGACGCCGCAAGGAAGACGCAAGCCGGCTACGACGGAATGCCTAAAGATAACAAAATTTAAGACAAATGATGGCCAAATATAGGAATTAAATAAAAAGTTTCACTTAGACATTTCATCGAGCATATGGTGTGCACAATATGTAAACAGAGATTTTACACTCAATTTAAACAGCAATCAATCCAGAAAAATTTAAGAGCATTGCTTTCTCACCATGGGTCATTAGTGATTTAATCAACAACATATATATACATTCAAACATGCAAAAGCGATTATCAATCCAAAAATGAACAATAAAACCCACTTACATTGGATGATTATGATTCTAATAGAGGTTATGTTTTTTGAGTTTCCAATGAACTATACGTTGGCGAGCAAGTGGGGGTTTCTTCCCTGGTCGGCTGCTCTGATGGTAGGAGATGAAAGCGCCCACGCGAGGAGAACTCGGCTGCTGCACGGTTCATGGCTGACGGCCGCTTGAGGGCATTCCCAATGGTCGGCGTCGTGCCCAGCTGCTCCGTTGAAGGGAAGGCGGGATGATCAGAACCAAGAGGACGCCGTTATTGATACCAACGATGAGGATTAATGGGTTGTTGGGCGACTTTCCTCGATTGCAAAAAGGAATTGGGTGTAAGCTAGGATTGAGAGGGTTTGGGTTATCCACCGTTACTGTAGTGTTCAAAGATAGGAAGGGTTGGGGTGTGGGGGTGGGAAAAAAGGACAAGACAAAATGCTTAAGTGATATGGGAAAAAAGTGTAATTACAAGAAATTGGGTGGTATGTTAAAGTAAACAGTCAAAATAGGATTAGGGTTATTAATGGGTTAATTCTTTCTATTAATATTAATTGGACCTAATAAATGGCCCATTGTATACATTGTATATATATTTCATTGTCTCCCTAGCGGTGCTCTTAAAATATACATGCTTGTAGTTGTTGATGTATTGAATGAGTTTTGTTTAGAACAATTGACATTAGGGACAACTCTTTCACTTTAATAAGCCATACTACTGTAAAATTGTATCATTATATTTGATTAAGATATATGTGGTTGTTCTTATTTGTGTGAATAGTTATATGCATTTTTCAGTTCGGTGGCCTTTGTGATTTTGGTTCTATGCATGAAGGATTTTCGATTCGGTGGGTTGTGGCATATTAATTGACTTGATTAAGATATACATGCTTGTGGTTGTTGATGTATTGAATGAGTTTTGATTAAGATATACATGCTTGTGATTGTTGCCTAGTCTGAACAACAAGGATGTGAGTGATTCAAAACAACTTTGGAAATTGTCCAAAGACCAGCATCCTTCATTATGTACACGTATATTCTGGCCGGACAATTTAACCCAGCTGAAGGGTTTGTCTTCAAAGTTGGAAATATCTTTGATTTCCACCTCCCCTCTCTAGAGCATATAATTAGTTGATTCTTAATCTTGTCTCCATCTTGAGTCGTGTTCCTGATTTTGGTAGAAAAACTGGCAAGTTTAGAATAATGTTTGTAGAACTTTCCAACTTCTTCTAGTGTCTTGAAAATCATTCCCACCTTTGGGACAAATTTTTCATCCACAACACAGCTGGTCTGCATGGTGAACCAAAATCTTAATTATGGTGAACCAAAATCTTAATTACGGTGAAACAATTATATAGTGCTTAGGGAAAAAAACAGAACATATTGGTCTAATTTTTGTTAGACTCCTTTCTGCGGACCGAACCAAAAATATGAACGTGATGAACCACCTCTTTAATACTTACCGAAGCGAAAAATTACTCATATTTACTCAGAGTTACTCACAGTTACTGACACTCACAATTTCTCACAGTTACATATTATCAATTCAATTGAATTCAATTTAGATGTAGATCATCTCAGTCCATTCAATTCACTTCAAATAAAATTAGCAATTTCATTCTAATAAATTCGATTCAGAATTCAATAATCCAAATCTCATTAAATTGATGCGTTTCATAAGAATCATCCAAATCGCACTCATTCAACTGATTTGAAGTTGATTCATTCATTGTTTCAATTCAAAGTGCATATCGAAAAAGAAAACAAAGAAGAAGATGAACACAAAATATACTAATTCAGTGTCTCTAAATACATTATTTTTATCCATGTCTCCTGTCAAACACGATTTTATATATATTTTATCGATTTTTAGCAAATCGAAGGTGATTCGATATTTATTATCTGTGAGCAAAATCTACTCATCTTTGTAAGTACCAGTTTTGTTAAAGTGCATCAAAAACCTTTCGATTGAATAGAAACTTAAGGAAATTAAATATGAAAAAATAAATAAAAAACTTTTAAAATAAATTGACTGAATTTGAAATGAATTGCATTGAATTTAAATAAAACAGTAAAATGTCTTCGATTAGATTAAAGGACTTTTGAAATGGAAAATAAGAATACTGGAATGTAAATTTTGAACAGAGAAAATAAATATAGCTTGGATGATAAACTTGCAAGAAAAATAAAATTTGCAGAAAGTGTAAATGAAAAAGTTAAAACAGTGGAAAGAATCCTACAGAAAAGTAACTTGAACGTAAACTCAGTAAGTCGTTGGGATATGAGTGTGCTTGAGTATTTTCTGAAGCAAAATTTCAACATTTATTCCTTCTATTCTTCTTCTATTTATAAGAATCTTTCACCAATTGGGTTGAAATGTAACACCCATGTTCATTAATTCATCAGTAACGTTCTTGCTTCTTTTGCTTGACAAATAAAGTAACCACCAAGAATAGCTTTCGAAACTTGGACACTTTGATATAACATTTCGAGCAGCTTGCTGAACAAACGTGATAGTTCTTACTCTTGTCCCGCATTCCTAGTCATAAACTTTTTCGATGCAAACCTTTCTTTGAAGACACGTGTTTACTGACTTTCGAATACACCTTTTTTTCGAAATAATTATTTTCGACTAACTATTTTAGTATCTCTATCCCAGTATCATGTCTCTCTTAACAAACACAATATTAGACTTTTACCAAATTTTGCAAAAGATCAAAGTGGATAATAGACAAACTTTGAATATTTTTTATCACTATATGCTCTTGTCAAGGGAACGGACAATATAAAATTAAAGATGACTTAGGATAAAATATGGTATAACTGTAATCGATTATATATACGTGTATTTTTTAAGATTGATAGTAATGATTGATGAATATTATTAAATATTAAAATGAGTACTGCTACACATATAATAAGTCTTTTTGGTATATAAGTCATACAAGCATAGTTGTCAGAACTGAACCGGTGATCGAATCGGTCAGGTCACTGGGTCATTGGGTTACTGGTTGAAACGGTTGATCCGGTCCTATTTAAATAAAAAAATAAAAAATAGTCAAAAGTTTAAAATTAAAATTTAAAATACATATTTTTACTAACATTTTAAAAATATCAAGTTATTTTAAAACAATATAGAACATGAACAATAAATATTTTATTATTTTTACTCTATCATAAATATTTTTATTTTATTTTTATATTAAAATAACTAGTATTTTTAAATTTTAATAATTTATTAATTAGTTTATATCTTTTATACTATTATATACTACAAGTATTTATTAAAAAATAATATTAATAGATATTATATAATTATAAAAAAATAAGTGAGTTTATAATTATTGTTAAATAAAAATATAATTAATTTAAGAATGAGTGAATTTATAATTAAAATTAAAATAAATTAAATAAAAGTAAACTATTTGATGAAAGATATCTATATGTATATTTGCATATATTTTAATAGGAAACATAGTTGTTTGGTGGTTGTGGAGCATTTTTGTTTTCTTGAGGGCAGGGGTTCGAACTAGGGATGGCAAATGGGCCTAAATTTGTCGGGCCAGCCCGCGTAATCCGCCAAAAAAGGCGGGCCGGGCTGGAAAATTGGGACCGCCAAATAGCAAAAGCTCGCCTAACCCGCACCGCTTAAACCGCGGGCTTTGGCGGGGCGGGACGGACTTTTCCGCCGGGCTTAGTGTTCTTTTAGTGAGGGGGTATTTTTACAATTTTTTGCCAAGATCTAACTTCCCCCAACTTAACTTACTAGAGTATGAAGATAAAAATTGAGTGGTTTGGATTATATTTATGTTACTTTAAAGACAATATTTATAATTATGTTTTAAATTATGTTTCTTTTGCTTTGGAGAGAATATTTATACTTATGTTTTGGACGAAAACTTGGTTTATAATTATGTTTATTAGATATTTATAATTACAAAGAATTTAATGTTTATTGAATTTTTTATGCCTTTAGAAATTATAAATTTATTAATATGATTGTGAAATTATATATATTATTTAGTAGTTAATAGTAAAAAAAAAAGAGTTTTGGCGGGCTTAGCCCGCCACCCCGCAGTTAGGCGGGGCGGGCTTCTCCGCTTGCCACCCCTATTAGAACCCTACCTCAAGCATTTTGGAAATATTTTCACTCCCAAGCGGTTCGGTCGGACCGTCTCACCGAGTTATATCGGTTCGTATCGGTTCATTCCAAATTTGACCAGTTCACACCGGTTCGATTCTTTGTACGATTCAAAATACTGGACCGGATCGGTATAGGGTCCGGTTCATTGATTTTCTGGTCGAACCGACCGGTCTGGTTTGATTTTTACAACTATGCATACAAGTTAATCTAATTCAACAAAATTCACTTACATCATGCGTATCTTTGTATCCTATGTTCCTCTTCCTGTTCCTCTTCTTTCTTCTTTTTTTTTTTCGTTTCTCATCCTTTTGCAATTTGATGTGGCTGAAGTCATTGGGAATAAATATAGTAAGAGGACTTGACCAAATTAAAAAGGTGTTATTGTTAATTATATTTATTTTGCATTCAAATAAAATAAAATATGTGACAAAAATATAATTATTATATATTTGTATATATTACACGCAAAAATATTTTATAAAGATAAATAATCAACTGTAATATATATTTATATATAAATATATATGTTATTTTACTCAATTTTTTAATGAAATTATTATTCCCTGAATAATCAAATTTAGTATAAAAAAAATCAAATTTGTTATAATCTGGTAATTAAATTTTTTCATAAATACTAAATATGTATTCTTATATAACTAGTGGCTGATTTTTTATTTTTGTATTTATGTAATATAGTTGAAAATAATTTGACATACTTTTTTTATATATCAAAATTAATATCAGTATACAAGTTTATAACTTACATGAATTTAAGCTAAATATAAAGCACATGGATACAAAAATAAATTTATGTATACAAACATCCTTTTATTTGAATAGAGTATTTTTTTCACTTCAAAATACTCATTTTATCTTAATATGCATGATCTGTATTATTTTATTTTATTTTTATGTCTTTAGTAAATATTTTCTTAACAATGAATAATATTAATAATTTAAAATTATTGTTTATACTATTGTTATTTAAATATTCTCTTAATAATGAATACTAAAATTCAATACTACAATTTATATAAAAGAAATTAGACACAGATGTATTAAATTTAATTTATAAAAATTGTATAATTATATATTTATATTTATTTTTATTTTTATTTTATTTTATTTAAATAAAAGAATTCATTAACCAATAACTCAACCCCAATTGACATCTGCTTCTAACACTATATTTAGCCGGTCCAAGTCTAACACTAAGCTTTCCACAGCACCACAATATGAGCTGCTTTGAATGTACAACAAGGATATCAAGCCACATTTCAAAAAAATCTACTCTTCGGTTAACGAAATGGTACTCATCTCACGGTGTTCAACATTTACGCATATACACATCAAAAAATGTCTTTATAATCTTCACCACCAACTTATTTTATTCATTATATCCACGGTAAAAAATTAAAGAATACTAGTATGCCAGTAAAGTACAATGACATATGTGAAAGTCTTCCAATAATATTATCTTCATATTAAAGTTAAGATGATGGCAGTTTAATTTTGACGGAAGTCACATCTCTCCCTCTTTTCTAATTTTATTTTATTTTACTTTCAGTAGAAAATAAACATAATTGCTCCACCCACCGCATAGATACAAGGTGAAGAGAAAGTTCAGACCAAAGTACAAACATGGCAGAAGATAACATATTTCCGTGTAAATTCCGTGATGATACCCTAGGTTGTGTATATAGTAGTCTATTATAAAATCAAGTTGGGTTAATCTAATGGCTATTAACTTATTAATTCGTTTAAGTAAGTGTGAAATTTGAATTCCGTTTTATGAATACAATAGTTTATTGGTTAGTGACAAACTTTTAAATAGAATCGATTCACAATGACTTATAAGGTTAAGAAATATCGGAAAAAACAAAAAAGAAAAAATAGTTATGCAATACAATATTCTTTGCTGTATCTTAGCTTACTGCATGATGGAACTAAATTCTCACCATGATGATAACAGGTTGTTACTAATGATTGATCCCTAGTATAATTATTTACGAGTAATCTTAGTTTTTTTTTTTTTCCACCATCATGGTCGGCTAACTTTTATTAAATTATTTTATTTATTTTAAATTAGTATAAAACAATGCAAATTGGTATTGTTAAATTTGAATTATTCGAAAAATAATTACTCCACCTTCATACTATAAGCCAATTTTCCTTCTTGAATAACATGCTCCATGTTTGGAGGGAAGCAAATTAAATATGAGGAGTATGAGATTCTTATATGCATGATTCGCCTTAACAGAGGGACTAAATACAAAAGATATTCTATTGAGAAGAAATATTATACAAGCAGGAGAAGGAAAATATGCTATATGTGATATTGAAGATGAGACGGTAATAATAATAATAATAATAATAATAGTAGTAGTTATGTTATGTGTACATAAAAAATAATTATTTATAAAAATATATAATAAAATATAAATATAATTTAAAAATAGTTAAATAACATATGTATTTATAGACAAATATATAATAAATGATTTGATAATTAATTTTTTATGTATTTTTTATATAAAATTTATTGTCATATTATATGTACTTTGTCTCTACTATCAAAATTTTTTTGATCTCCCGCTAATACCAATAAAATCTTTTCAAATAGCAGACGTTGATACATTACCTCTAAACTAACCTTTATAATTAGGATAAGAGATCTTAATTTAAACTAATTTATTTACATGTATTTGCTATCATGAAGAACTTTATTCATATTTTTTTCTTCAAGATTAAATCTATCTTTAATATAAATATTTAGAATGTGTTTGGGAAGCATTAAAGTGAAAAAAAATTCTATTTCTGTTAAGAAGTGAATTTTAATTCTATTTCAAATTCAAATTCATGATTTAGAATAATTAATTGTATAAATAAAATAAAATTTGTATTTTTTATTATTTTATCTTTGTGATTTTTTATTTGTTTATTTATTTATTTATCAATAATAATTTTGACATTTTAATCTTAGTAAAAATGAAATTGCAAATCAGATTTTTTTTATCTGATTTAGTGTGAATATTAATGTGAGAATTAAAATTTTGTTGAGAATTAAAAATTAGATTTTTATTATATTCTACACACAAAAATCTTTTTGTTTTTTTTTTTGTAAAAATTTTATTTTTAAGGTGTTTCAAACGCATACACTTTTAGTATATAGAAATTATTTTTCATATGGAACTCTTTTGGGTGTATTTGCTGAATATTGGTGAAGGACGTATTTTATCGAGATGTCAGACTCAACACGCCCTAATGCATGGATTGAAACTCCAAAATACGCGATGAAGTATTTTTACACCGTGCGCCTCCTCATCTTCTGAACCATGACCGAGGGCTACCATGGCAAAGTTTGGTAAGAATCCTCTCAACCACCAAAAACTTTTGCTATGGACTTCTACTTTGTCAACCAAGCCTTTTGGTAACTGATGGTATAGTTGAACCTTGATTAAATATTCGCTTTTATAGATTTCACCTTGATGGACGGGTCAGTCTCGACCAATGGCCTTATAGCCTCAGCAACTGTATCCGAGTCCAACTTGGAATGATCATGTGAAATCGTTCTCATTGTGTACGTCGTTATATCTGCATATCTCCCAACAACCATTTTTTCGTATCAAGCTGGCTCGGATAAGCCAGTTGCACCCACGCCCATACGTCTTGCATTTTGCATAGAACGTCTGTGACTCAGACTCATACACATTGTAATTAACTCCTCCAGAGATACTGTAACTTCTAATTGCTGCAATGACCAACTTTAATTTCTAGAACTGTATTCCATTCCAATTCTGAACTTTCCATCCTTAGGATCAACAACGCTTACAGAAAACAGAAATCATCATTCATTAATCAATCCATAATATAAATTAACAAAAACGTATTATTCAGTCATCACGTACCTATGTTTGCATATTCTGAAAATTCCGGTGCATGCATGGCGTTAAGATCCAACGTACGCATAAAAGGTGGAACATTCATCGGTTGACTACCCGAGGGATGAACCACTACATTCTTCGCTACTGCCTCAACTCCCACATCACCATCCTTGTCTTCATTGCCGGCTTCATAAGTGGCTTCGAAGTCTTCTTCGCTGTAACTATTCATTCTTTCGTACACTGTAACTCTATCATCCTCTATATCTAAATCATTTTGAATCCCATCTGCCTCTACGTTTTCAAACTCAACATACAGCTCAATCTGTGACTGTCGCATCTGAATCTGCCGGTGAATTCGGAACATATTCTGCATACTCACTTCGTCAATGATCGGCATGATATCAAACTATATTAGACCACCATAAACTACAACCGGATTCCGATACAGAATTATACTCACTCTCCTTAATATATCATTCTCCATGCTTTGACATAGACCGTTATGAAGCTCCATTAACGTCATGGTGTATAAAACCACAAACAAAAACGGATTATGCCAAATAAACCTCACTCCCTCATGAGTATTTTGTATTATCTTACCGTTGCGATACACTACCAAGTTTGCGATACCCTCCATTACACTACCAACACACTCAAAGAACACTCAAAGCATACTCTTCTTTGCAATGAAAATGGTACCAAACTTTGTCTTATATAGAGGGGAGCATTCAACACGCTCACCACGTGTTGCTTCATCAGCCAATTAGAGTGAGCCACGTGTCAACATGCCCTACCTGTGCTGACTCGCTCCCCACGTGCTGGAACTTCAATCAATCAGGCTTCGTCATGTGTCAGCACGTCCCCCTTTCCATGTGCTGCTTGCTAACCCAACCAGACTCCGTCACGTGTTAGCATATCCCCCGCGTGCTGACTCAGCATGCCCCACGTGCTATTCGGCAATCCAACAAGACTTCGTCATGTGTCTTCTATACCCTCTACGTACTGCATGTAACACACTCCCTACGTGATATACTTTGCATCTGACACATCTACCAAACTGTAATTATACTCACTACACCCATTTTTAACTAAAACACCACCATTAATTTCATAATAAAATCTTGAGCCCCTAGTATACATATTGTGAAAAAAAATTTGAAATAATGAATACAATATGCGTATGTTCAGTGAACACGCGCTGCACATGCACGGTCACATCAAAGAAACAAAAAGATTGGATCCTTCTCATTCAATAGCTACCAACAAAACACACATAGTTACATCACTTACATGCTACAACATGTTGCGTCACATGTACCACAGAAATTATCCTATATTCGACACAACGTAGGCATGATTTTCAACTTTAATTTTACGATTACAAAATGAAATAAAGAGAAGAAATAACAAATTAAAGGTCTAGGTAATTAACTAAATATATAAGTATATATGATGTTCAAAATAAGATATAAGTAGACTTTTTCCTCTTTTAAGTGTGCAATATTGGGTTAACTTACTCTTTTCGTTTATCATTAAATATAATTCAAAATAATTTTAAGTGAAACTTAAATACTATTTAATAATCGACAAAGCATATAAGTGAACACCACGTACTTGTGAATTTTATAATTCACAAATAATAATTTTTATCAAGAGAAATAAATTTTACACTATTATAATACTATTTTTCTAAAATACTTAAGTTTATAAAAAAATACATAAATAATTATATCTCTAACATGTCTTTTTAAGTAAGAATTTTTTTATTTTATTTAAATTTTTGTATAAATTTTCTCTTTTTCTTTTGTGTTATGTTATTTTTTTCAATAAAAATCAAATTCTAGACATTGTAATTATAGAATCTCTGATATCATATCATTATATCACTTCTTTTAAAAATTTAAACTTATAAAAAAAATACATAAATAATTATATCTCTATCGTATAACGGATAAAAAAATTTTAAAAATGAAATTCTCTCCTCTAAACTTTAACATAACTATATATTATTATCCAGCACCTAATAACCCATAAGGTATGAGTAAATAATATGCATACAATAATGTTTATTATTATTATTATTATTATTTTGGCGAGGTTCGATATCTCACGTTTAAAACAGATAAATCATCGCACAACTCTACTACTAATTAATATATATACTAGTAGGCATAAGTTGTAGGTAGCATATAATTAAATTATTAGTACAATAAAGTGATTGATATAGTAGAACAACACCGCACCTTCCACGAAGGAGGAGGCTCCCCAATAACCTAACTGTGAAAATGAAAGCAGATGCCAAAATGACGAACTCCTTAACATAACACCATTAAGTAGACCAATCATGCTGAGTCATCTCAACAATATTTTATTATCTTCCAAATTTCGGATAGTTATGGTAGCAATATTATATAATATATAACATATAATTTGAAATTAAAAAATATTAAATTGACAATTATTTCAAAAAAAATATTAATAAATAATAAAAAGAAAGTATAGTACTAGATATATAAGATCAAAATTTAAAATAGTTAACTTAAAAGTTGATGAGAGTTTTGTGGATGATAATCAAAACCTCCGTTTCATTTCCTATTCAATTTACCAAGCCCCACATTTTTTGTCAATTTATTACGCTACTTTGATTTATAACCATATATATATGTAAAATATCACCCTTCTATCACAAGCTACCACATCATCATCATCTTCACACGATTCTCACATCAACCTCTCCTACTTAAAATAGTTTAATTTTTCCTATGGAATTAGACCATGGTTTGGACTTTGAGGACTACTTTCCATCAATGATCTCAAGCCTTGGCGCAGAAGGCTTCATCGGCGAGCTCTGCAATGGGTTCAGTATGCTTATGGACGCGAGCAAGGGCTTGATCACGTTCGAGAGCTTGAAGATGAATTGTTCCATTCTAGGTTTGGAGGTGAAGGATGATGAGCTGTTGTGCATGTTAATGGAAGGTGATTTGGATGGAGATGGTGCCCTAAACCAAATGGAGTTTTGCATTCTCATGTTTAGGCTCAGTCCATGCTTGATGGATGGAGATGCATCTAAATTTTGTACTCAAAATGTTGATCCCATCTTAATGTAAGTGTTAGTCCCTAGACTAATTAACTTTCTGTTAGCTAGCTTTAATTTTCTCTTTTTCTCTTAATTATTCAATAACATAACATTTTCGTCATATCCTTCCAGTTAATTAAGAGAATTGAGAGAGTGGAATGTAGATTGGTGTAAGTCTTAATTAATCATTGTAATGATCCATAATTGAAAAGAAAACTTTATTTGTATCTTTTTCTTTTTTTTAATAATAAAGGATGTTAATTAGAATATTATCTGAATTTATTATTTTTCGTTATTAATTAGTTATTAATATGTAAAAATATAGAATAAAGTATATTGTTAAATTATTAAACTAAATAAATTAAACTAAAAGAGTTAAATTGGAGACTAAGTGATAGTAAAAAATATCACTTTTGATGATTTCTAAAAAATATTATTACAGCTAATTTTTAATATAAAAAAACATTTGAAACTCAATTAAAAAAAATTATCTAAAGTTCAAACCCAACATTTTTTTTAATAGGATTTATACTGAACTACTTATTTGACAACTTACTGTCATGTTTACTAAAAAGACTGTAATCATATTAATTTTTCTAACATTATTCATGATGTATATAATGATATCATGTTTGAAAAAAAAAAACGTAATGATGATGATTAATTGCTTTATGTAGTCTGGGGTGGGCCCAAAATTATTTGATAAGAGGGGTAGATCGAGTTATTATGTAACAATAATTGATAAGGATCGTTATCCTATAAAGGGCAGAATACAATACATAAACAACTTATTATATGAGCAATCAATAGTGAGTCATGAATCCTATCGAATCAGTAGTCTTGGAAAAGGTAGATAAAATAACTTTCGATTGGGAAAAAAAAAAAGTCTTATTATGCGTGATTGATTCACAAAACAACAACTGGTAAAAGTTCTGATGTGAAAGTAACGTCATTGTTAATAGTTCCGCTAATTGCCTCATTCTGCATAGCACAATTTTACAAGAGTTTTAGCTAATTAAAGCAAGTAATCCCAATTACATGGGACACCTGGCAAAACCTTTCCTAAACTTATAAGGAAAACATGAACTTTGAGAATAATAATCTAAGAAATAATATTTAATTTGATTTCTAAATTTACATATAAATTTTAATTTAATTTTTAAAATTTTAATTATTTTTATTTAATTTTTAAATTTTTTAAATATGACTTATATATATTAATTCTTAGAATAATTTTTTATACTAAAACATTAACAAAAATGCTAGTTTGAATAACTAGATGTCACGTTAGATTCTGTAAAATAATATTATTTTATTTTGACACTTAAATAACTCAAAAACAACATTATAAGTGATATTTATTAAAATCCTTTCTCCCAATATAAGTGATTTGGCTGTGTTTTTAGGTTATTTGAACTTCAAAATCAAATTGAACTTCAAAATCAAAATGACGCGTTTTATAAATTTTAATATAGTATCTGACTATCTATAGTAGCCCTCTATTAATTTATGTGCTATAAATTATCTCAAGAACTAATATAAATTATATTTATAAAATTTAAAAGAATAAATAAAAATAATTAAAATTTTAAAAATTAAATTAAAATGTACGTATAAATTTAGAGATTAAATTAAATACTAACTCATAATCCACTAATATTATGACGGTAAACAAACTTCATCAATATATTATATACGTAGGACATATTTTCCTTTATGTATAAATTAACAAAATTACGCTTAAGTCAATTTGGTTTTTAAAACATATTAGTGAGTTAAATTATTCTTCTAATAACTTTTTACTTATGTATTATAATTAAGTGTTACATATTAAAATATGATCAATCATGAGATGAATTTTACTTCACACGTCATTAATTACCAATGACATGTTAACAAAACTCCAACTTAACTTATATTCATATTTTTTAAGGACTAAGTTAATTGGTTAAAATTAAGAAAAGAAATTAAAACGCTATATTAATTTACTAATTTATGCGTGACATTTAAAATATATATATATATATATATATATATATATATATATATATATATATTAGATATTATAAAATAATGTTGTGTGAATAATCAAGAGAGTTCATTATATAAGGGCAGCCAAAGAAGAGGGGGATCCCAAAACAAGAGTACAGCATGCATAATCCTTAAAGAACACAGACCAGTTCCAAAGTTAAAGTATACCAGCATAATAATCCTGGAGATAAAGAATAAATTTTGGAACACAAAATTTCAGCATACTTTTAGAGAAGGAAATAATACTGTTTCTTATATTATTTATTTATATTGTCTCTTTTTATTTATTTAATTTTTTTTAAAAAATAGTATTATAATATAATATCAAAACTCTACTTTCGAAAAATTTAGTTATATTCTTAGTAATTTCAAAAAAAAATATGAGACAAAAAAAATTATGAAAAAATCAAACAAATTAAAAAAAACTCTTATTTAAAGAGATGTATTATAAATATATAAAAAATATAAGACAAATTAAAAGAAAAAAGAGTCTATAAAAAAATTAAACAAATTAAAAAAAATCTTGTTTAGAGAGACGTATTATAAATACATCTATTCATGTTGTCTTTTTTATCGACTTAAACTAAAAAAAAAAGTAGAATCATGACACTTTTGATATCCTTGCAAATAAAGAAGTTACTGGAAACGAAGGCGTTGTAATTGGGGAAAATCCACCGCCACTTTTGGCAGCTGAGCTTCATCATGATCCTTTAGGGGTTTTAATGCCCCGACATACCATTTTGTGATCTATGTATGTAGTGCTTTCTTTCTTTAGGTTTTAGTTCCCTCTCATAAATGTACCAAAAATAAATAAATAAACAAATAAATAAGACATGAAAGATCATAACTATTCATACATAAATGCCATTATATTATCATCCCACCAACCTCCAAACAAAACACAAGAAAACTCGGTTCTTCATATTTGTATAGACATTTCTTCTTGTTGACGTAGCATTTCTCGAAGAACTTCAAAGCGATCGGGTACAGAATATCATGGGAGTTGGGAAAATAAACATTCTATTATATATTTTTTAATTAAAGATAAGGAGATTCGAACCTACAACTTTTTAGATGTATATAAAAAATTATGTCATTTGAATTATAATTTGTTAACCGCGATATTATACACTTAAAAAGGCGAAAAAGTCTACTTATATCTTGTGCTCAAAATGATAAGCGCTGAATATTTTTGGATAAGAACTTTATGTATAGCACTTTATGTAATTCTTGCGCGTGAGTGCAGAAAAGATACTCTATTAATGAAGAAAGGACGTAGCAGGACACGTGACCTAGGCAGCAAGCAAAAAAAAAGACCAAGTCCAGTAGTTAGTTAGACCTGTTTGCTACAATATTTGTGGTCTATGCCCACTATTTGTTTAATTACGTTTAAAAATTATAATTATCTATAGTCATAGTTTTTTGCTGTGAATTAAAAAAATGTTGGTCATTGACTTTTTAGAATTCGTGATAAAAATATATTTATGGTCACGATTTTTTAAAAAAATTAATTTAAAAATGTCTATAATTAAAAAGTAACTTAAAAAGATTTATAATCATAATTTTAAAGAATGATCTAAACAGATCTATGATAACAGTTCTTCAAAAAAGAATAATCTAAAAAAAATCTATAGTCACGATTTTAGAAAATAACCTAAAAAAAATTTATGATCACAATTCTAAAAAATAATTTCAAAAAATTTATAGTCACAGCTTTAAAAAAAATAACTAAAAAAAAGTCTATAATCACACAATTTTCTTCCCTTTTTGTCAATGAGAGATAGTGTTACTAATCTGCAGAATGTATTCAAGTTAGAATCAATAACACAACATTGCATATTCTCCTGTTCTTCTCCATCTTACTTTTACTGCATTTATAATCATCTCTAATTATCATGAATACAATGTAATTTCTTTCAGAATTTAGATATGTGACTTTTATCCAATTTTAGAAGTTCACATTAAATATTAATACAACTACAATAATTATCGTATAGTATTATTCACCATATGTTTTACAGTATTATTTACATATTTACTACACTGTTATGTTGACGTATATAGTATATGATATTATATTTGTATACGTATATAGTATTGTTTTTCTACATGGGACCATTCACAATAAATACCTTTTCTTCATCAAATTAAGGGCAAATCACTAAAATAAAATATTTGGGTTTTAAAATTATGAAAATACAATTTTTGTAGTTTGGATATAAAAATGTAATTCACTACAAGAATTTTGCTCATTTGTGGCGGTTTTTTTTCTTGTTTGTGGAGGTTTCAAACCCCCACAAAAAGGATTGTGGCAGTTTCAAAAACCTCCAAAATTTGAGGTGCCACGAGCTCCTTTGTGGCGGTTTTTCACAACCCCCACAATTCATTCAGTGGCGGTTTTCTATACCATCTTGTGGGGGTTCTGTGCTAGTGTTTTGTGGCAATTCTTGGTTAATCATTGTGGCGGTTTAGAACCCCCATAAAAGGAATTTTCAATTTAAAAAAAAGACACATTCATATGGGGTTTCAACCTCCACAAACATGTCAATATTATTCTTAAACAATTAATCTAGATACTAAAATTATATTATTATACTACTAATTAATTATCATTTAAAAGAAATCTTTAAATAAGACACATTAAAAATTTAGAAGAAAATTAAAATATTACCTATTTGAACAAAATTTAACACAAGAATAACTTAAATGTGTTAAAGAAACAAATTTAAACACAAAGCTGCCACTGTTAGAGCCACAGAAATTAAGATTTAACAGTAATCCTTCTTCATCAACCCAACCAAATAGTTAATTACCAATTGTACCTAAATATGATACCTCATTTTAATTAGTCAAATTTACAATTCATAGTTAAGAACTTGACATTTAACATATTTATAATTCACAATCAGAACACTCCAATCATGTACACCTAAACAAAACAGAGGGTATTAGGCCATATTAGAAATCTTGGAATCATCATCATCAAGGAGCCACCAAATGAAATTGATTTGCTTTTACAGTGAGCTTAGAACTAAACTATATAACTAGCAATTTCTTGTTATTTCCATGATTAAAGTTCAACTTCCCAAAGCCTAAAGGTTCCAAGAAAACAAGGACCAAAATTGATGAAGCTACAGCCTGAATTCAGAATATAAAAAAAAAAAAAAAATTAGTTCTTAGCTCTACACTAATAGATATACCTTAGAAGCACAGCCATCTCCTTCAAATTTGTGTATTTGCTCTGTTTTTCATTTCTATTTGTGAGGGGTCATCAAGCATGTGCCTTTTAGAGTATACACAAATCATATTCCTATAAAAATAAAGATTATTAAGTTAACTACATTTATTAAAATAAACATATGAACATATTTCAAATTTAATATAGACAAGTATAAAAAACAAAGATGCAATAGTGATACAAACAACAGCTATGGTGGCAACAATTGAACCTTGATCAAGTGATTTCTGTAAACTTGTTCTTGATATATTCTTTTAGTATAAATAAAACAGAGTCTCCAACAAAGAGCTTCTTTCCACTGACAAATAGACTCCATTCAGTTGTAAGCATGTGGTGCTTTGGTTGCCCTGGTTAAGGTGAATAAATAAAAAGATCTTCAGCAAGTTTTCAATAATTTTGCTGTTTCAGATTATATACAGGACTGCACATTATGCATACCTCGATATATATGACGGAAAATTCAAACATTATCATGCAAATCTCCCTAGACACAAGTTCTTGTGCAGGAGGTTGCATAGAATAATCCTACATGAAAACATGGAAAAGATCAAAGCCTGGAAATTTTATTCAACATAGAATAATCCCTAGCCTTCTTTTTGGTATTTGTAGAGTCTTAAAAAAAATAAAAATCATCAATACATTTCATTATTAAAAACATTTAAAATAATACATGTATATAAAAACTAAAGAATGCATTCAAATTACAGCACATATTACAAAATAAGATAGTAATAAGCTAGTAATAAGTATTCTACAATTTTTGTCGTCTTTCTACTCATGGTACAATTACTCATCAACTAAGTAAATATTCGTTGAACTTAATAAATATTTAAAAATAAGAAAGCTTATCTTGGCATTAACTACATTGATAATAATGGATGATATCATATCTAATATAATAGAGTTAGAGACTATGGTTATAATTAAATATTTTTCTCAGACTTGTGCAAAAGAATAGTATAGTATAGCGATACATACTCTATATCTGCCAAACCATTAATCAACTGTACTCGGACATTTGGAGGCATCTTAATCTTAAAAACAAACCTGTGATGACAATATAGTAAAGATAGGGGTAAATAATAATAATAGAAGAAGAAGATGGACAACAAGTAGAATATATAAGGCTCAAATTGTCAGTTCTCTCACAATATCTACCAGGGCCAATCCTTCCCTTGTCTTGATTTCATGTATTCCTATAAAATTAATGCCGGATATAAATCATACTATTCATGAATTGGACTACATAAGATTGAAAATTTGAAAAGCATACTATTCATGAATCTTACATTTTCTCCCTCCATCTGTGGAACTAGAGAGCTAGAAATCAAAATAGTTGTGCCAAGCATCACTAGATAATGTTGGAAACCAAGTAGGATTGCCTCTGCTTCATTCACATAAGAATTTCACAACTCAATTATCATAGTATGAATTCTCAAAAGGATGAATTCTCAACCAACACATAGTTACAGGTTCTAGAAAGTTAATTTAACTCCTTAAATAGAAATAAACAAATCCAGAAAATATGTATAAGTTACTAAGTCATAATGATAGAATCCGTTATATCTCTCTTCAGTTTAATGGATAATGTGAAGCAAGTCCCACAAACATTGCTATGTTTCTTTGTTCTAGTTATAGACGATATAATTTTCAGGAATGTTGTTGGAAGAAGCAGGAATCGTGTGCTATTAATCATTGAAACTACGAAATTTAATCCCAAACTAAATAAGCACAAAGTAGGAACAAATCCGAACCTCAATGACTCAGAACGACATGAGAATCAGTTTCACGAGATTTGATAGCTTCGAACGCAGCTTCAATCGAAGCTTCCAGAGTCTCCAGCTCGCTCACCTTCCTGATCTACTCAGCCAGCACCACCGAGTCCGCGCCCAAACCGCGCTCTGAATGCTTCAAGCCGCTGGAGCAAAACCAGAACCCGCGACAGAACCACTGTGGAAGACGACGCAGAAGCAGAAGATCTAAAGCATTACTATTCCGAGAGGCGAGAGCTCCACGAATTGAGAGGCTCAACCATCATCTCGTCCTCCATTCATAATTCTACCGGCGACACATTGATGGAGAAGACTTGGCGGCAATGGCGGCGAAGAGATGAATGGCAGTAGCGATGGGATTGAGATTTTAGGGTTCAGCCTCTCCCTCATTCTCTCTCTCGAAGAACTCTTCTGAATTTTTTTTAGTATGCTCACTTAAATTTTTGTTTGGATTGGGCTTTTTATCATTAATGGGGTTGAGAGTATTATAACAGTGGGAGTTTTTGTTATATTATTCAAAATTATCACAAATAAAATATACTACGGAGGTTTTAATAACTCCCACTAAAAAACTTCCACAAATAAATAAAAATTTTGTAGTGATTTTTTACAAATTTATGTAAACCGTTGATGAAATTCCACGATTTCTAAATACACGTAAACAGTTGTTGAGGTTCCACGATTTACGTTCAAAACGCATTTGGTCAGAAATCGTAGTAGGAGTTCTACGGTTTTTGTGAGGATGGAAATATGTATAAACTGTAAAAAGGGTCCAGCGATTTATACATGCACCGAGTTCCACTATATATACCAACCTAGAGTGAGTGGTATGATGGTAGAGAGTCATTCTCACACCTTTCCAAACGGTGGGGGTGTTTCTACCTCGATGCCAGTCGTTGCACCTGGTTGTCTGTTAGGTGAACCTCCATCTGTTCCAGCAGGGTTAGCTGGGCCAACGGGTTTGATTCCTGGTCTTTTAGGTAATGGTGAGTCGGATCATGTTGAAAATGCGATGCGAGACGATGATTCAGACGATTAGCCAGATTACATATTGGGAGACAGTGAAGAGGATACTCCTAGGAACTCGCCAGCACGTCAGGGGCCATCCAGTTCGGGGTCCCACGAATAACCACCACATTTTTTGATGTTGAACTTGGAAGCAGTTGGTCAGCAACCGGACATTGATCCCACCTTCAGGAGTCAAGGATTACACGAGGAAAATCCTGTGGGAGAATTTCAGATTGGCCAATCTTTTCCTACTAAGGAGAAAACTCTCTTGAGTGTTAAGGATTATAGCATCCGTCGTGGGGTATAGTATCGGATTTTGGAGTCAGATCATCGATGCGGTCTGAGACTAGGAAACCGCCAGAAAATTCATGACTGCAGTAGCTGGAGTGGGCTGGCCAAGTTCATCACATTTCTGTTCGCAACCCGACACATAGATCGGTATAGCAAGCCCAATACTGCCAAAGCCCAACTATATCTGCCCATCTCGTTCAGCCTCGCCAAAAAGGGCAACCACCGGATATGAACCCGATTTTCACTCTTATCACCAAACAACTGAGTGGATAGCAATATCATAATGTAAGCCTGTGCATATATCCGGTATCCTCAGTGGCATCCTACGGCAGCACCCTGTATCTCTCATGGAACCAGGTGAAGTGGAGTGTAAACTGCTTTATCTTATTCGGCAGAGGAAGCTCGCCAAATAGTTCCTCAAACCACTCCCAAGTGGGTTTGCCATCCTCTATCAGCTTCTCGAAATCTGTAAGGCATCCGGATACAGGTAAACCATCCACGGGCAATTCCAGTTGGTATGCAACATCCTGCAGCCTGACAGTGCACTCATCAAATGGCATGTGAAAGGTGTGTGTCTCAAGATGCCACTTCTCAATGAATGCGCTGACGAGTGGCTCATCCAACCAAAACCACCTCGTGTTGAGCCGCGCCAGGTGGTACAGACCTGCCCTCTCCAGATATGGTATGATCCTGTCATGCAGAAGTATGTTCTGTTACCTCCGGACACTAGTGATGCACCTACTAGGCTGTAACATGTGAGAGAAATAACCAAAACCAAGTGAGATTGCATCGCTAACAACCATAACCCATAGATACTAAACAAGTTTAACTCGATACAGATACTAAAGTTATCGTTCTAAGTTCAAATTAATAAGGCTTAAATATAAGACTCAAATCTTTAATTAAAAAAATAAGCAAATACTAAACGTGACATTATAGAATCTAAATCTTAAGCTCAAGAAGGCTAAATTACAAAACTCATAATTTTTACTTTTAAGAATGCAAAATACAACCATTAAGTTCAATTTACAAAATTTAATCTTTACGTTTCAAAATCTTAATAACCAAGACTATAATATTTGAATTTAAACTTACATGTTTAAAAGTGCAAATGCCAAAACTTAGTTTTCAAACATGATACTTAAACAACAATACTACAATTTGAATCCTATGTCTCATCAAATACAAGAGGATTATCATTCTACTTAAACATTTGGACCTATCTCTTAACTTCAAAATCTTAATCCTAAATTATGCGTTCTAACAACAAAATACCAAATACTACATCTCTCTGTTATATGAAATACAATAAATAAAAGATAGCAGGCTTACCTCTTCGTTGATGTAGCCGGCTATTTGCGCAACGCCGTTGAGTCGGTAAAGACTGCGTTCCTCTGCCATGGTCCCGACCCAAGAAAAGTGCGAATCTCCTCCTCACCACACTTTTCCTCTTTCCCTCTCTCTAGAACGTCACTTTTTATCTCTAACAAATTGAAAGTGTCTCCAAAATGAATAATCCGCGGCACTCCTTATGCGTATTTATAGTAGAGCATAAACTGCTTGATCCCTTCTACGGTTTATACATATTCCCATCCTCACAGAAATCATGAAACCCCTACCACAGTTTCTAACCAAATGCGTTCTGAACGTAAACCGTAGAATTCCAACAACGATTTACGTGTATTTAAAAACTGTGGGGCCCCGTTAACAGTTTACGTAGATTTATAAAAAATTGTATTTTCGTATTTAAACTGCAAAAATTATTGTATTTCCGTAATTTTAAAATCCAAATATTTTATTTTAGTAATTTACCCTCAAATTAAATTTATTTTTCTATCTTTAAATTTGATTTTCGATAAAAATATGGTGTCCTACTTCCATTTTTTTCCCAACATATATATCTAACAACAGCAATGAGAACGATTAAAAGAAGTTTCATCCATCATTTTACCTCCATATTTTAACTCCATCTTTACTAGTTACTAATAAGTGAAGAATTAAGGGTTCCAATTCAACTTTAGTAGTGACAAGAGATCACTAAAATTTTTTAGAGTAAAATGATATGAATATATTACCTTTAAATTAATTTTTATAATTAGAGTAGAAGATGTTAATTTAAACGTACTTTTTCATATATATATATATATATATATATATATATATATATATATATATATATATATATATATTTTTTTTTTTTTTTCACATAAGTTGTTAGATATCACTATGTACTATTTTAGTGCCCAGGTACTAATTTGGTGAGGTATATAAATATATGATGTATATCTTCCTATTATTATAAGTAGAATGGGAACCTATGAATTATATTATAGGCTACAAACAAAATAAGCGACAATAACACTTTGAGCATTGTACCCAAGGTACACTCTCTGATCTAATAATTACATAATTATAACTTTATTTTCATTTTCTTCTTTTTTGCACGCATTTCCGAAGAAAATATTCAAATTAAAAATAGAGAAAAAGTATCACCTTTCATAAATGTTCGTGTATCTCCAGACCAAAAGTGATGCTTTGATGGTAAAGTCTTGGCAGAGAGCCTTACTCCACAATTGCGTAGATTTGAAAAAATGCTTATATGTGTGAGATCTACTATGATTGCGAGCATCATATGAAAAAAAACAAATACATAAAAGCAGATGTAGATAGAGTAAGAAAATTTAAAGGATAGGACTACAAAGCCACATCAAAAAAGAAAAAATCTTCGACCAGTCATACATAAATTCGTATTAGAAAATATAAATAATTATTCCATTCAAGGTAGATGACATCCAATAGCAGCCAAATTATACAAGAACAATTGTTAATTAAATATCGAAAGGCAGAACACAAATAGTGCTAGTCCTTTTCTCAACAACCCTTAAGTAAACCACACAAATTTGCATGTTATGCACGTTCACTTATCACCTATATATAAAATACATAATTAGGGTAAGATAATGGATTATCATAGGCTCGTAGCCAAGTTCTTCATTTCTACTTTCCAATTCAGCGTTTGATAGTCAAATCAAATAATACATACATTATTGCTATACTTTCTTTAGCTCCTTGAAGAACGTGATATAGGAAAGATATTTGCATACTCATAATATGTGGCTGGTTCTCTTATATTCCGGTGTTTGTAAAGGTATTTTATCCAACTATACCCAAAAAAGGTATGATTTTCTTTTTCTTTTTTCTGAGTATTGGACATTTATTTAAATTTCACAATATAGTATTATTGGATTTTTAGATATACTAATCCACTAATCCAAAATATAGAATTTTAACTCCTTTATAAATGGACTAACCCCACTACTTTATGTATAACCATGTGCACTAAAGGTATATATAAAATCTAGGTTGGTGAAAGAAGAGAAAAGTTTAAGTTAGGAGCTCATGAACTCGAGAGAAAAGGAAAGAATAATATTAATTCACTACAAAAATATGGCCTATGGTCACGGTATTTATAGTCACGGTTTTGGATCTATAGTCACGGTTTTAGATTTATGGTCACGGTTTTTTATCATAGCCTATTCTCTAGTAGCCATAGGTTTATGGTCACGGTTTCTATAGTCACGGTTATAATTTTCAAATTCTGACACTTTAGGCCACGTTTTTTCACCGTGACCATAGGTTAATCTATAGTCACGGTATAGCCTCTATGGTCACTCCTCCTAAAAACCGTGACCATAGCCTTATCTATGGTCACGGTTTTCACCATGACCATAGCCTCTATGGTCACTCTTACCCACGGTTTTTACCATGACCATAGTCTCTATGGTCACTCCTCCTTAAAACCGTGACCATAGCCTCTATGGTCACCCCTCTTTAAAACCATGACCATAGCCTTATCTATGGTCACGGTTTTAGCCTCTATGGTCACCCTCTTTAAAACCGTAACCAAATCCTTATCTATGGTCACGATTTTCACCGTGGCCATAGCTCTATGGTCACCCCTCCTTAAACTGTGACCATAGCTTTATCTATGGTCATAGTTTTTACCGTGACCATAGCCTCTATGGTCACTCCTCTTTAAAATCATGACCATAGTCTTATCTATGGTCACGGTTTTTACCGTAGCCATAGCTCTATGGTCACCCTTCTTGAAAACGTGACCATAGCTTTATCTATGGTCACGGTTTTCACTGTGACCATAGCCTCTATGGTCACCCCTCCTTAAAACCATGACCATAGCCTTATCTATGATCACGGTAAAAAATCGTGACCATAGCCTCTATAGTCACACTACCTTAAAACCGTGATTATAGCCTATTTGTTTTATGAGATTTATTTTTTTTTAAAGCATAATCACATCCCAAAATGATGATAATTACAAAATAAATCTAAAAATAAAAAATGATAATCAACAATTAAGATAAGTTGTGATTAAAATAACCAACTCACATATCAATATAGTTGAGTGAATATACTTATCTCAATCTCAGTTTTATACAGTGATATACATACTAACACTAAGTAGAAACTATTAACAGAATTGTTCCACAGACATGAGAGCAATACAATTCAGACTCTGCCAGGATAGATTGTTTCTGGTATTGCTATTCTTCCTTCTCAACGCTCGGAAACTTTTGTTTCAACCACTTTACCATATGAAAGCTCAGCATCTGCTTCATTAACATGCAAAGTAAAATCACATTAGACATAAACACTTATATTTATTTTTTTTCAACTTAGGAAAAAAAAACATATCATCAAAACATATATACATTACACATATACTAAAAATTAAAAACTTTTGAAAGTTTAGACAAGTATTTAAAAATTAAAAAAATTTTCTTGTAAAATTTTATAATTCTTTTGAAAGTTTTAGATGTCCTTTAAGCTAAGAATTACTCTATAAATTAGTATTTGAAAAAATAAAATATCAAAACACAAAATTCATTATTAAAATGTAAACTCAACTACAATTTTCTTTTCTTTCATTGTCATAATCTATAAAGTAATAATACTTATGTATTCTTTTTTGTCTTGTATGATTCACAATACATTTTAAACTCTAAATAAAGTATCACAAGAATAAGACCTAATATAAAAAAAATAAAGATAGTTTGAAATGAATTACCATATCAACAGTTGAAGGATGGTGAGAGTGATGAAAATAGTACAAGCAAATATAAAACCCAAACTAAAATAACTAATTTACATGTTAGTATTCAAAGCACAAGGTTCCTTTTTTTCTCTTTAACACAAAAAGTGCACAAGAAAGGCAGAAGCCACCCATAATAACACGCAAACGATTCCAAACCCAAGCTTAGTTTCATGACAACATAAAACTAAAAAGAAAAATCAAAAGGAAGCAGAGAAGTTAAGGTAACCTGTGAAGGGAAAGCTTGTTTATTGCAAATTAGGAATATATGGCACCGAAGCAATTGTGAAAGAAAGCCAGCTCCATTTGCTACAAAAAAAAATCTTGTTTTACTGTAATTGGAATACATAAACAGAACAAGTCATCGTATAGATAAAGTTGACTTTTATTAAGTTAACTCTTATTATACTAAATTCTTCATATTAAGTTAACTCTTATTAGTTTAATGTACTTTTTTGCACTTATTCTCTTTATTTAATATAAAATTAATTCTACAAAAACTGAAATTTATATGACCAAAAATGATATAAGACCAAAAATCAACAGAAAAGAATTTGCTGCTAATTTAGTAGTTATTTTTTCAATCATGTGTACTTCAAAAAAATTATTTCTATTCAAAACAATTGAAATTACAGCACCAAACAAATTATTTCAATCATGCTTACGACTTATGAATGAGATAGGTTAACTACACACAATATGTAACCACTAACAACCAATGTACATGTGGTAGAGGGTTAATAAGAGTATATATAAGACATCACACCTATACATTCAAAAATAAAATTAGTTGTGGTAGAGGGTTAATAAGAGTATAAGACATTTGCCATAAAATACCAATAATCATCAAAATCCACCAAAATTTGCTACAAATTTACTTCGTTAAGATTATCACCTTACAATAACAATGCAATAACAATGCATCTACCTTTTCTCAACAATTACCAAATAGGAGATTCTTAATCAATCAGAAAATTCACAATTTGCAATAGTTAACAATTCAATCATAACCCATAATTCCCACACAATCCATCAATTCAACTTCCATCTCATCAATTCATAATTAATTTTCATTTATCAGAATTCTTTCAAAATTAAACTCAATCAACTAGTATTCCAAAAATCAGCCTTCCATATTTTAAGTCGTTTATTTATTAGCAACGTTACTATTTTAGTATAAAAATCATATTTCAAGAAAATAATTCAGTAATCAAACTTTAATCTTTTAGCAGTTCTCAAACTTAATTCTAATTAATTATGAATTAACAATAACAACCATCAAAACCAATTCTAACCAATCTCAAGTCAGTTTTACAGCCATTCCGATACATCAAATATCTAAAATCACAACAACAAACACTTATTCTCAATAATCAGAATACATCCACAACTCAACCAATTTAGCATAATCAAATAAAGTTAGGATTTTCAACAATTACAAAATAATCTGAAAACCAATAAGAATCACAATCTCCAAACAAAATCAATCTCATTAGTTAATCACTCACAGCAACAAAATCAGTCACAATCACAGCCATAATCTAAACTCAATTTTTCAATTATCCATACGACAGCTTTCCAATAATTAACTTAGCATATTTCAATTTAATAAACCACACTAAATTAATCATTATTCACAACCGCATCTAATTCCAGTCACAACTCAGAATAATCACAACAACTAACTATTTTCGAATGCATTTCAAGTCGTTCATATCGACTAAATAATTTTTAACCATTATTAACCATTTACACTTATCCAATTAACTTTGTAGGCACTCTAGAATTTAAACTGTTAAATTTTAAAAAAGAATTCCCTACCTCAACGATGCATTAACAACAAACTCAAGACAGCAGCAGCGACATCAATCGAACAGCAACAAGAGCATTAACCGGAATAACAACAGTCTCAATTTTCTAAGGCAGCGACGATGGTTGCAATAAGACAAAGGATTTGAATCGAATAGGAAGCAAGAGCAAACACAACTCTGAAAAATTTAGGACAAAGAATATACAAAAAATCAAATCGTTAACAAGCATGGCAGTGACAAAGAAAGTGTGTAAATGGAACAGGATCAAATAAAATAATAGACCAGAACCAGAACAGCAACTTCGGTGGTCTGCTTTAGCAACATGGACGACGGTTTGGCTTACCATCTTCAGCAGCGGCGTGGATTGGCAGCGATGGACCTTCGGTGGCAGCGAGACGGCAACACCCGTGGCAGCTTCGTCGTGACTGGCGCAAAATAGAGGCTCTGCTCCTCAGTGGCATCTTCTCCATCAATGGCGACTTGGATCATAGGAACGTAGGCAGCGGCGACGCCATCCACCACGGCGGCGTTCACCGCACGACAACAGCGGAAACGGTCTCCTTCCCTCTCCCGTCGTGGTCTGTCTCTTCTCTTTGCACGAAGTCCACACACCACGATGATGACGGCAGGGCTCCTCACGACTCCATGGACGGCGATGGGCTTGAACGGTGGCGCAAGTAGGACACAGCGGCGGTGGCTCAGCAGCGACTTCGCGGGCTTCCTCTCTCTTCGGGAACGGCGGTGACAACAACATGGAGTTTCGACGGTGAGGCGTGGCGGCGGCAGCTCTTCCCTCTAGTTCAACAACCACGCAACGGCGGCCCAATCCCTACCAGCGATGCGCCTCCCTCTCTCGGTCTCTTTCTTTCTATTTTTTGTTTCATGTATGCTGTTGGGTTTGGGGAAGGGGTTTCGGTGGCTGGGTTAAGGGTTCGAGGATTAGGGTTTCTATTTCTCAATTTGGGAATTAGGGCTTCTGATTCAATTTGGGAATTAGGGTTAGAAATTAGAGATTTTATAAAAGAATATGGATAGATATGAATAGATATATTGATAAAATTGAAGGGTAGAGTAATTTTAAAATCAAATATACTCTATAAAAAATATTTAAGAGTATTATTTATCATCATATTGCTAAATTTAATTAATTATTTTTAATTTAAGTTATAAAATAAACATATTAATCACATTTTTATAAAATATCGTTTAAGCTCAATATTAATTATTCAAATTAAATGATATAACTTTTAATTATTTTTCTATCACCGAAATTTTAATTTCAAAATATAAAATTACCAATTATAATAAAAATTGTATATAAATAATAATTAACTTAAACTTAAATTATTTATAAAAATTATTTTTAAATCACTGTTGGTGGGTTAGTTTTTCATCCATTATTAAGTTATTAAATCATTTTTTATATTATTAAGTTCTAAATCATTTTTTAATTTAAAATTAATAGTATTCAACTTAATTTTTTATTTATAAAATTAGATTTAAAATTTTAATATTTAAAGTAAATTATATAAAATTATTATTAGTTTTTAATTATTATAATTTTTAAATTTTAAAAAGATAAAATATTTAAAATTATAAAAAATACATAAAAATCTTAATTAATTAAAACTCAAATGATTAAAACTGTGACCATAGATTCCTTTAGGTCATCCCCCAAAATTGTGAGTATAGATTCCTTTAGGTCACCCCCCAAAACCGTGACCATAAACCCTTTTAGGTCACCTTTTTAAAAAACTGTGACCATAGACTCTTTTTGGTCACTATAAAAAATCGTGACCATAGACTCTTTTAAGTCATCCCCTAAAACCGTGACCATAGACCCTTTTAGATCACTCCCAAAACCGTGACCATAGACTCCTTTAGGTCACCCCCCAAAATCGTGACCATAGATCCTTTTAGGTCACCCTTCCGAAAAATCGTGACCATAGACCCTTTTTGGTCACTGTAAAAAATCGTGACCGTAGACACCTTTAGGTCACCCCCAAAATCGTGACCATAGACCCTTTTAGGCCAATCCCAAAACCATGACCATAGACCCTTTTAGGTGACCCCCTAAAACCGTGAGCATAGACCTATTTAGGTCACTTTTTTTTTTTTGAAAAATCGTGATCATAGCCTCTTTTTGGTCACTGTAAAAAATCGTGACCACAGACCCTTTTAGGTCACTCCCAAAACCGTGATCATAGACCCTTTTAGGCCACCCTCCAAAACCGTGACTATAGACCCTTTTAGGTTACCCCCAAAATCGTGACCATAGACCCTTTTTTGTCACTATAAAAAACCATGACCATTGACCCCTTTAGGTCACCCCTCAAAACCGTGACCATAGACACTTTTAGGCAACCTTTTTTTAAAAAACCGTGACCATAGGCACTCTATGGTCACCCTTTCCAAAAAGACCATGACTATAACTTTTTTTTTGTCACCTTAAAAAACCGTGACCATAGAAGGTCTATGTTCATGGTTTTTTACCGTGACTAAAAAAACTGTGACCATAGACCCAAAATGTTGTAGTGTTTGTTATTTTTTAAATTTACCAAAATTTACTAAATGAATTTATAGTAAAGTATTTATTTATGAGAAAGTCTAGCGGCCAGCACTTTTATTAAAATTTGGCTAACACTTAACCAACAAAAAAGTGAATAATTTTACATTATTAGACGTAATCTCACATCATTAAAAACACTAATAGTGACTAATTGATGGTTACAAATCACAAAACCTGCTGACTCTTAGCATCATCTTTATTGATTTATACACAAACACTTCATATTTCTAATAGAATTGATAATTAATAGAATGATAAGAGTGTCCTAACCACCTAACTAACTAGCAAGCTAAACTTTTTTCTAAAACTCTCACTACAAAAAAATAGGTTAAAAGGACGATTTTCTTTAGAAATTACGACGATTTGAACCGCCATTATTATAAAAATTGGCGCCTCCAAAAAATACTGTAATTCTAGGCGCCATTCTAGTTATTATAATGGTTTTTAAAAAATCGTCACAATTACCTAAATTAAAACGATTATTTTTGGATAGGTTAAAACGGCAGTTCGAACCGTCATTATTTCCAAATAAAACGGCGTTATTTTTAATGTTTAAAATGGCAAAGTTTTGGTTTAAAATGGTGGCTGTAACCGCCGTTTTTACCAGGGTATAATAGCATCATTTTCGTTTAAAATGTGAATTCTAACTGCCGTGAAACCACCATTTTTACCAGGGTTTAATGGCATCGTTTTCGTTTAAAATGACAGTTTTTTACTTGGGTATAATGACATCGTTTTCGTTTAAAATGGTATAATGACATTGTTTTCGTTTAAAATGGCAATTTTTTACTTGGGTATAATGACATCATTTTCGTTTAAAATGGCGGTTTCTAATTGTCGTTTTTACCAGGATATAATGGCATTGTTTTCGTTTAAATTAGCAGTTTCTAACCGCTATTTTTACCTAATTATGATGACAACTTTATACTTTTTAAATGAGATTGAAACCACCTATTTAAAGTAGTATTTTCGAAACTCAAACTTTAAAATTTTGTAATAATCAAAATGTATAACCATAAATTAAACATCATAACATGATTTTTAATTTAACATAGTCACTGAAAAATCAAAAGTTATAATCCAAAAATAAAGTATTAAAGATAATATTTTTTAATAAGTCTTAATATATGATTCTTAATACATAAAATATTTTATGTAAACTTATACTTCTTTATTATTCTTTTCAAAAGACTTACTTTCTAACTCTTTTAATAATGGAATCTCACTCTCTTAATTCAATCTCTATAACAAAAATATAATATGAGCACAATAAAAAAAATATATTTTACTTGTTTATACAAATGCATAAATAAATAACAACTCAATGATGTTTTCGATTTAATGAAGCTAAACAAGATAAAAAGTATTAAAATGGCCTCTTTTCACTTTGACATATCAGCAACAAGAAATTATTTATTCATTCAATATGTGAAGGATATGCATGAAGATAAAATGCAATCATCAAAGTAATGGAAAATCAGCAAACTTAACTTTTCTTTTTTTAAAAAAAAATATTTAATGTATTAATGACCATACATCCTATCCTAATTTTCTTTTATTGCTGGAGTATAGATTACGGATTTACAATATGTCAAATAGTTGTGCATATCTCAAAATTAATGGATATTTAATGCTAATTCATCCTAAATTATATATTATTATAATATATAAATAACTTAATAAAATTTGACTAATAAATATCATGCATATAAAATTTTTTTAAAGAATAAACAATTGCTGTTAAAGAATTAAAAAGTGTGTTTTTATTATATTTATTAAATGAAAAAAAAAACTTCTTTTAACCAAAATTTAATTTAATTTTTTTTATCATTATGTATTTTGGGTTAAAAACATTATACTATGTGTATATAAAAAATCAGTCATTTAATCTATACAAAATACATTCAAATACAAAATATATATTAAAAATGAATTAAATGACATATATATTTATATAAAAATATGTGATAATTGATTTTTTGTTTACACATAATATTTTTATAAAAGAAAAAGACTTTGGCCTCCGCATTGCTCTACCACTCGTTTTAATTATGACATGTACACTAATAAGAATTAATAATTTATATAAAATACATATTAAAATATAAAATATACATTAAAATTGAATTAAATAATATATATAGTTATACACAAATACATAATGACTAATTTGTAATATACACGTAGTATTTTTTTAAGTGATTTTATGTCTTAATATTAGAATTTTTATTAATAAAATGAGAAAAATATATCCTATACAAAATTTATGCACGCTTCAAGTTCAAAGAAATTCTTGGCGAGGGTATATTTGATATATTTTTTTCAAAATAATATTTGATATTGTTATTTATGTACCTCTATTATTTAAATTTTTGGATAAATAGTTAAATGAAAAATTAAATAAAAATTAAATTTTATGATTTGAATCACAAATTGATAGGTTGTTTAACTAACTAATTTTGTTAGGTAATCAATAGAAAGTCTAGCAAACTCCAGCCAACTCTTATTGGAATGCATCTCAAAGTCCATTAAAAAAAAATATTCCAATCCATTTATCTTCTCCTATCCTAATTTACTTTTCACCTCCCCCACTTTTTCATCGTAGCCGCCTCGCCACCCCTATCCGTTCCTGCCTTTGCTCCTTGCGACGTGTGTTTCCGACGAGAAGAAGTACTACATCGCGTCCGTTGCTTCATTGCTCCACGTTGTACTGTCTGAGCAACGTGTTGCACCGCTTCTGTTTGTCACAACTGTGCCGCGCATCTGTTCCCTTGCACAGTGTCGTCCAAAGAATCACCACAGCCGGTCATCATTCGTAATGCCTCTGCTCCCCTGCACATGTCATTCCCAAACTTCTTTGTCTCTGCCACCACACAACATCGTCACTTGTCCACTTCATCCTCCTCTTCTGTCGCGCTGCGCTTCCATCATGTCACCATTCATTCCCATGGAGCCTTCACCGTGTCGCCACTACACTTCAAAATGTTAGTAGAGTTTACGATTTAGTGGATGTTTGTCTTCATTCTTTGCAGTTCATTTGGATGTTTCTTTTGTATTTTGGTGGATGTTTCTTTTGTGCTCGTTTGGAAGTTTTTTGGCATTAGTGGATGATTTTTTTAAGCATTTGGATGTTTCTTTTCTACATTAGTGGATGTTTCTTTTGTAGTTGCGGAGGGGAACATCGACACGGTGGAGCGGGAAGACGTTGCCTGGGTAGTGGCGCGTCGCGACAATGAGGATTAGACACTGGACCTTGCAGAAACGGCAATGTGACGATGAAATGGAGGAGCGATGGCATGTTGCTCTGGTTTACGAGAAGTTATGCGTTAGTGGTGGAAGTTACGGTGGTCTGCAACGACGGCAGGAGTGCGCGAACTCTAATTGGTGCTGCGATAGCACGGTGGAGGCACGACGAAGCAACATGGCATGTGGTTAAGAGCCACGACGGGGTTTGGGAGAGAGGGATTAAAGTTTTTGTGGAGGTTATTTATCTAATTTTAATTATTAAAATTCTAATGTTAAAAATTTTAAAATTAATTATAAAATAGAGTTGTTAAAAGTTGGCTGATTTAAATGTTGACTTCTATACTTTCTTTTAATAAAAAAAATAATGCATTCTAGCGTTTTTGAGAATGTAGGAAGACGATTTTGCTTTATTAATTAAAAAAAAAAAAACAAATTCGCTTCGTTATTTAATTGAAAAAACAAATTGACCTGACAATTTTGCTTTATTAATTTTTTTTTATAAAAACCTCATATCACGCTGACAAACTTTGCTTTAGTAACTCTTTTAGAATCAAATCACCCTGGCATTTTGTGAAATTAAAAAAAAAAACTGCAAATCATTTGATTTTTTCTGATTTTATAGTTTCCCGTATGCTGGTGAGACTCAAATAAGTCTAATATTTTTAATTTTTTTAAAAAAAGCTTCCATATTATAAAGGATATACAAAATAGAAATATAATTAAGTAGTTAAAATTTCTGTTAAAATTTTGTTAGTTTCACTCGCTTAAAGAAATTTCAAAGAATTTAAAGGGTACGTTATGCTACACAGGCAAGCATTTTTTTATTCAAATTTTATCTAAGTAGGTTCAATACTAACAAAAACTATTCTCGTTAAAAGAGCATCATTTCACGCACTTTATCTTCTTCTCCTTCCCGCGCTTCTTCTTCTTCTTCTTTTCTCCTGCGCTTCTTCTTCTTTTTTCAAATACACGCATACGTCATTTTTTTCTTTTTTCAAATTCACGTATATCTTCTTCCCCTTGTTTTTCGCACTCACAGATTCTTCTCCTCTTTCGTTATCATCATCACCAACAACACAAACATTATTTTTTCAATTGAATTGAATTGATAATCTCTAAATTATAGATAGAGGTATTTCGAATTTGATTTTATATAATAGATTACGGTTCGTTCAGTCAGTACTATACAATTGTTTTACCATGAGTACATGTTCGGTTCATTATGTAGAAAACTGTTTGAATTTGATTTTATATAATGGATTATGTTTCGTTCAGTCAGTACTATACAATTGTTTTACCATGAGTACGTGTTCGGTTCATTATGTAGAAAACTGTTTGAATTTGATTTTATATAATGGATTATGTTTCGTTCAGTCAGTACTATACAATTGTTTCACCATGAGTACGTGTTCGGTTCATTATGCAAAAAGCTGTTCGAGTTGATTTTATATAATGGATTATGTTTCGTTCACTCAGTACTATACAATTGTTTCACCATGAGTACTGTGTTCGGTTTATTATGCAAAAAGCTGTTTGAATTTGATTTTATATAATGGATTATGTTTCGTTCACTCAATACTATATAATTGTTTCACTATGAATACATGTTCGGTTCATCATGCAGAAAGCTGTTCGAATTTGAATTTATATAATGGATAATATTCCATTCATTTAGTACTATACAATTATTTCACCATAATAACATATTCGGTTCATTTATATTTTGCACAGTTCAAAACTCTTCCTCCTCACCTTCTATTGCTTTTTTTACCAAGGAGAGAAGGAGGAAAAGACAAAAAAAAAATACAGTAGCCGCAACAACAAAAGAATGACGACAAGGAGAAAACATGTGAAGAAGAAGGAATGCGAAAAAGAAGGAGGAGAATGAGGAAAAGGAGGAACACGAAGAAGAAGGCGAAGAAGAAAAAGATGCTCAGTGTGTAAACGAGCGTGAGAAGAAGAAGGAGGAGGAGGAGGAGGAGAAAAACAAGAAGAAGAGAAAAAGCGTGAGGAAAAAAGAAAAACGGAAAAAGGGTGTGACTTAAAGTTACTTGGATGAAGTTGGATGTCAAAATTGTTTGAATGTGGAGAATATCTCGAATTTAAATTCTATTTTATGTATGTATTAGTGTATTATTTAATTAGCTACAAATTTTTAAAAAACATTTAGATTCATAATAAATTAATTTTTAATATATCGTAAAAAAATAACTATTAATATTTTTGTCGAAATCTTAAAAAGAGATGTATATTATATAATAGAATTTGTAAAGAAGTCACTAACAAATAAAATCAAGATTTTTAAAGAAAGTTACTAACATAATTATAACAGAATTTCTAACTATTTCTAGCTACTTAACTATATATCTCTATCTTGCATATCTTTTGTACATATATAAAAAATTTTGCCGATTTGAGTTGGTTAATTATTATTATTGTTTTATTCGACCATATTCAATAGACAATAACTGTTTGTCTCTCCATTTGTCTTTGGCAGTTGCCGTCCTCACTGTTGCCATTGTCGTGTAACTCTGAATCTCTGATCAATAATTTAATGCTCATCGCCAACAATATTCCTTTTAGTAACTGCATACCATCGCCTTCGAAATAGTGTTCTTACAATTACCGACACTGCTGTGCAAATAAAATACCGATACTCCTGTAATTTTCTTCATAATATTTGGTTCCTTAAGAAAACTATCCGTCTTATTCAATTCTAGCGTCTAATGTATCTCTATTGGGCCTTTTTTAAGGTATTAATATGATTTATTAGATTAAGATATTAAATTTATATTATAGATTATATAATATATAGTATGTTACATTTTCTCACATAAATAATATATGACACAATAAATACAAAAACAACTCTATGCCTATGGTTAAAGAGAGTATATACAAGGAAAAACAAAAATTAAGAACGGATTGTTATAAAAGTATATTAGCATTATTGATAGATGTAGATATTTATTTTTTATATTTTAATTGATATAATAGCACTCTTCCTAAAAATTTAAACAGATAGAAAGACATAATATAAATAATTATACTTCTAAAATTTTTTCTCAAATAAGAGTTTTTTTTAAGTTTGTTTGATTTTTGTATATATTTTTTTATTTATCTTATGTTATTTTTTTTTTACTCTTAAAATTTACTAAGAATCGAATTTTAGACCTTTTGAATATAAAATTTTCACACTATGTCATGATATTATTCTTTTAAAAAATTTAAACCGATAGAAAGAGACAATATAAATAGTTATAACTCTATCATTAAGTAACGTGATGATTATTAAACCATTTTTAACTTTATTTTTTACACATTATTAAACATAACAAATAACTATTAATAAAAATATTTATAGTTTTATACTACCTTCTTTTGGTAGAGAATATTTATATTACATTAATTAGCAAATAATAATATTTTAATAAATAATTTTGCAATACTTGTTGAAATTTGGCATCTGAGCCGACGAGCCTGTGCAAAGAAAGAAAGAAAAATGGCGAAAAAAAAGAAGAAGAATAAGAAAAATAGGAGAGAATATAGAAAATATAGCTGAAGATTTTTTGTTAGTGTGACAAACCATACCCTGTACAAAGAATAGCCTTATATATAAGAGACTAACAAAATTATTATTCTAATTAATTAACAGCTGTACTAACTAGAGTAAAAATATAAAATAAATTATTTAACTATAATAAATAAATGATAAATAAATGCATGATCTAATTATATATATCTTAATCATGCTAATAGAGTTACTATAATATAATGGATAGCCAATTAATCATTAACAAACTCCAACAATATTAGTAATAAGACAGCGCGCATTACATACTAATTAAACCATCCTATTATATATTTGCTTTTTTTATATTCTTTTTTATCTCTCAATTTGTCTCCAATTATAATAAAATGAAACTTTTTCTCTTGCTTCCTGCTCAACTATTATATATATATATATATATATATATATATATATATATATATATATATATTAAATTCTTAGATGCTATCCATTCTATGATTCTTCTTCTTCTTTTTTTTTTAATATAAAACCAAGATTTCCACGTATCAATTTAAAAACCCTAACACTAAATCCTAACATATTCACCACCAATTCCTCAAAAGAACTCTTCCATTTAAAAAAGGATCGGATCGGATGACATGTAATTTTAAAGCTTTTTATGATATTTTTGAAGAATATAATTTGAATTTACGTCAAATTTTCAAAAAAAGAAAATTATCTCCCCTATGTTATGTGTTCATTCTAAAGGATATTATCTTAGCTTATCATTTTAATTTAAGTCAATCATTAATCATCAGTACAATTAGAATATTTAATAGTTAGTGCACGGATGCATTATTTTTCTATTTTTCAAAGATAATGTTGATTTTATGTTTCACTATATAGCTTACATAACAACTACATATATATATTCACTTGCTTTTCAAACTAAGCATATTTTTATTCATTTCCCATCATTAGGATGCTAAGAAACCCACGCATTACACGTTTGGAATGGCTTGTCAGGCCAAATTAAAGTAACATATATAGTACTAGTATATTTATTGCACATTAAAATTTAAACGTTTAAATTAAATATGTTTCGTTAAAGGAGAGATAGAATTAAGATTCCATCCGTGATTAGTGGGGCAGCCGTAGCTTTTTCTTCCTATTAATGCCTATCATGATGGGAGATAGAATGGTATACAAATTTGTGCAATGATTTGATGACTAAGAGTTTTGCTTTAGGTACTCCTTAAAATTACTTGAAGATCAGATATTAGTAACTTCAATTTTAATAAATAAGTTTAATTTTTATGCACTCTATTTATACAGTTATGTAATTATGAGTGATGTTAGGTAGTCAAAAAATAATTATAATATAAAAATATTACATAAAAATTTTTATTCTCTTTGTTAGAGATATAACAATTAATGTTACCTTCTCCTATCAGCTTAAGCTTTTGGGATGAGTGGTTTCATAACACTCTTGCTAAATAAGTGACATAGTTATCACTTATCTTCCTTATCATTTTGCTTTATGTTTAGAGTCATTAATGTTTTTTTTAAAATTAATTTCAATTTTTTCCAAATCAAATTCTTAACATCTCTCAATTACATTATTATCTATTAAAATACAATAATTTTCTGTAAAAATTATGGAAGTAAATTAAAAAATTTTAACAACTTCTACTATATAATTTATATTTTATATATAGACTATTAAAAAATAAAAAATAAAATATAAACAAAAATTAAAAAATAAATTTTTAAAAATAATTATTAATTCATCATATTAAAATCAATAAATAAGCATACATATGAATATTAAATAAAAATATTAAAATAATTAAAATTATGACCTATTAGTACACATACGAGATAATTTGAAGAATACAATAAGATGTATAGTTTAAAATTTGATAATATTAATTATAAAAATTTATTAATTATAGACATCGTATATATGAAATTATGAATATTATAAGTACAAAATTATGTATGTTATTAATATAAAAATATGGATGTTATGTGTATGAATTTATAGGTGTTATGAGTAAATTTATCAATTGAATAAATTAATTTAAGAATTTGATATTTTTTAAATTCAATTATGATAAAATTTAAAAACATCTCTGTTAACTTTATAGTTACTTATGCAATAACTAAAAAATCATGTGTATGGATGCAATATCTAATAAACATGAATTTAATTTTTAGATGTTAGTTATATGTAATTATGGATGTTATGTATATAAACGTATGAATGTTATGTGTATGAACTTAGTTAGTATAATATAATTATAAATGCACATAAAAACACACAAAAAAATTTAAATAAGTTTATTACCATACCTCATCAAAGTTAGTGTAGTTTTTCATATTCTCAAAAATTGATTGACTGACAACAACTTCGTCAAGTGAGTTCATCTGTTGTTCAAATTCTTCAACACCTTCTACTATAGGTACCGTATTAAGGTTGAATTTAAATGTCTTACTATTTCTAATGATAAATATGATTTTTTTTTTGTAAAATTCCTTAACCTATTCTAATTGTGCTTACAATGACATTCGAGTTGTGAATTTTAAATGAAAATAATTGAATTAATGGAAATAAAATCATATTAGGATGGCTTTCAAGTTTTATATCTCTCCATTGAATGATAATAGATGACTTAACAAAAATAAAAAATTAATTACAATTAATTCATTTAATACAAATTATCATTACTATTTTTTTATAATTATTATTAGTCTTTATTGTATTCTTAAATATAAAAATCAAATTATAAAAAGAAATATTAAGTATTGATTACAAAATTGCCTAATAGTAAGGAATATGATATTATAATTAATGTCATTAATAAATGGGATTGAAAAGAATATGATAAATGAATTGATAGGAGAGTGAGATAAAAAAATAAAATTGTTGTTAAGTTATATAAATAAAATAAATTATAGAAAATTTTAGTTAATTATGGCAGAAAATTTTGTTACTAAACTTTTTTCTATTATTAATTATATGCTTATGTAAAATTAATTTATAATGACAATGTATTAAAATTAAATTTTTAATAAATATATATTTAATTTATTTAGTGAATTTAAAATTAAGTTTTTAAATGTTTTACTATAAGATTTTCATTTTTTATTTGTTGGGCTCCCATTAGTAACATTATTTGTCGAAACTTTTGTATGTGCGTATATACGTGTGTATGTATGTAATTATGTATATATGGCAACGGATGCTATTTCTATTTTGATGATGTTATTTTTATTATAAATTTTTGTAAACTTAGAAGGCAAAAAAATTGTGTGTGATTATATGTGAAGTCATATTCTAAAAAAAAAAGGAGTGAGTATATATATATTATGCATATAAAAAAAAATTGGTTATTATATATAAAAATATATATTTAATATGTTGTAAAACATTTTGTTGTGATCTATAAATAATTTTGATTACTTGTTTATTGAGAATTTAATTATTTTAATAATTGATTATTTAAATAACAATATCTAAATGTATATTATTAACATACACAAATATATAATAATTAATTTGATAATATGCCCAATCAATTAGAATTAAGAAATTTTTGTTTTTGTTGTTGCAAATATACGATTTATATAGAGATAAAAAAATAAAAAGCAGAGATAATTAAAGAAATAGAAAAAGAAATTGTTTGTGTGTGACCTTGTCAAACAAACAACAACAACAACAAAGTTTTGTCCCACTAAGTGGGGTCGGCTACATAAATCAAACGACGCCATTGTGCTTTGTCATGTATCATGTCTATAAAGAGACCGTTTACATGTAGATCTCATTTGACCACCTCATGGATGGTCTTCTTAGGTCTTCCCTGCCTTTCGCCATTTGTCCATCTTTCATCTCATCCACCCTCTTGACTGGATGTTCTATCGGTCTTCTTCTCATATGTCCAAACCACCTGAGATGCGATTCAACCATCTTTTCCACAATAGGTGCTACTCCAACTCTCTCCCTTATAAAAAATATATATATTTTAATATTTATATAGATGTATTTCTTAATTTATATATAATCTAACATAATAGATAAAATAAATTTACATAATAATTAATAAGGAGAACATACATGGTAGAGCATACATGGTCACAAAGTAGAAGAGATTAAATATACTTGGACGTTTATTTGTTAATAGTTAATAATGAAATAAAAAATAAGGAGGAAGTTGCATTGAAGTTTCCACTTGTCTTAGATATAACTCCAAAATTGACTGAACTATAGGATGGACAATAAAAATTATAGACATATACAATTATTAATCTAAAGTCATTATTAAATCAAAGAACTTGGATATGTCTTACAATAAAGGAAACAAAAACCTATCAAATAATTTATCCTCTAGTCTTCATAGATTCGCACTTGATGATGAATAATACGTGGCTCATTTCAAATGAGATTCAATGCCACAATGGTTATCACTGATGCTTATATTGGAAGGAAGCTAGGTAGATCAAAAATATATATAGGAAAATATTAAGACTTCTTGTCTGGTTGCTTGGATGTTCATCATATGATAGGAAACAAATATATTCTATGCGAGATCTCCGTTTGTTATTTTCTGGATATAATTGAAGTCACAATTTGGGGGGAACAGAAATTCTAGGGAGTTACTATTTTTGTTTTGTCAAGTTTTTTCCATATATGAACTAGTATATTTTTGTATACCACATATTGTAAACAAACATTATGTGACTACTAGAGTTTAATTAGTCAACATATAGCCGAAAATTATTTTAACTAATACATAATCTAGTTTCCTTCTTAATCACATTCTTTTTACTTATTTTTCAAACAAACATGTGAGTGTTGGTTACACATGTTAAAAAAAAGCTAGACATATATCTTTTAGAAATTGTTACACATGTTAAGTTTCATATTATCTAAAATTAAAAGTCTAGTAGACTTTATAAATATGAAGCAACTCTTATTTTTTGAGTTAATTTTTAAAGTAAGTTAATCCCATTTAATTTAATTAGCATTATTTAAATAGCAAAAAAATAGTTGTTCGAGCACAAAAACTGAATATAGGAGGCTGAATATAAAAGTTATATGCACATGTTGAAGTTTTGTGAACTCAATCTTCTCTCAGAACTCCAAATTCAATGTACTATAATTCCAACTATTTTTTGTGATAATATTACTGCTGTTCATTTTGATGAGTTGGACTTACACATTGTGGAAGAGGGTGTTTGTACCAAATAACTATATATTGTGCATATACTAAGGACAAATCGAGTGACAGATATTTTTATTAAATACGTGTGTTATGAAACTATTTTTTTTCAAAAATTTAAGATGATAGGAGAATACAAAATAAATAATTATATTTCTAACGTGTTTATCGCCAATTTTGTTAAATTCAAAAAACAAATTCAGGTTGACTCCTCCTTTGGCGATAAGTTTGAGAGTGTTAGTGAGTCCATTTTAAAACAGAAATTAAGTTGAGTTAAAACTAATTTAATTAGTTTGTATTATGAAGATTTTTCGCAAATCGAAAGTGTCAAAAGAAATTAAGTTTTTTTTTATCAAAACAAAATATTTGGGTTAGTTTGATATCTAGATTTTATGAATGAAACATACTCCTCTTTATGAGTATTAATTTTGAGATGTACGCCAAAAATTCTATTTTTTGATTAATAAAAAAAAGAATTTGGAATTTAAAAGTAAAGTTTAAAAACGGCCAAAAAGAAAAGGAACAAGGAGATACCAAAGAAAATAAAGTAACTAACTTTTGAATTTAACATGATCAAAAGATTTTGAATTCAAATATGATGTATAAATATAAAGGAAAATAAAGAAAAGAAAGCATTATAAAAAAGGTAAATTTGCAAAAAGACTAAAGAAAATGTGAAACAATGGAAGAAATTCTATGAAAAAGTGAATTTTGAACAAGATCAGAAAGTCTTTGAAGACGTAAAATTGAGAGAGTGTTTTTTTTGGAAAAGAATTTCAACCTTTATTTCTTCCAAATTATATCTATTTATATAGCCTTTTTTCACCAATCTAATTTCATCACAGGTTCTACATCTGAAAAAATTAAATATAACTATTTCTGTCATATAAATGATGGAGTAACCATCTTCAACTGCTTTAAATACTTAGCCTTTCTACTTGCTTCGATCATGGAATTATTATTTTAATCACAGAATCTTATACTCAACATGCATTTTTGATCAATTTAACTTGTTCGTTGATAACCTTTCTTTGATAAAGCTCGAAAATTTTCAAAAGTTCGACATGCTCATTGTCGATTTGAATTATTCTTTGGACTAACAAACGTATAACTATTCTAGATTTTTTAGCTAGTTGGTTTCATATTCTAAGAATAGATGCTCATAATAAGGCTTAGATTTCCCACTTGGTAAAGGGAGGAAAATTAGATTCAATGGAAAGCAATTCGCAAATAACTCATCCCAAAGTTTGTCTTCTTACTACCCTTTGTGACCAAATTTGTTGCAGGTCCTGCACCTAACCTAACAACTACCTAGGATGGCCAATTAGTTTGAAGTTTGAAAATATGTTTTTTCAACTTTTGATTTAAACCTGTATTATTAGTAAATAAGTATAGTGTAATATATACTACTTGAATCTAAATTTTACTATCTTAGTTTAAAGGCCAACATTTCTATCATTCATCCGCTATATCAGATGTCTATAACTTTAAATTTTGAATAATACTAAAAGATAATCAAAATTTATTATTTTTTGTTATTAATTAATTATTAATATTTAAAAATATAGGATATATAAAGTATGTTGTTGAATTATTAAACTAAAAGAATTGAGTTGATAGTTAAATGATGACTACAAATAATAAATTATGAAAATTTTTAATTAGTATTTTATTTTCTTAAATTTTATATAAAGTTAATGGTTAGAATATTTCTACCGTAAATTATCATATTTATCTAACAAAAGTTAGAATATTAACAAATATTCATAAAAAAAGTAAAGAGAGTAGTCTTGTATTAATAAAAGATGGTTTTTTGTATAATAAATATATCTAACATTAAATGGATGTGAGTGAACCAAAAGTGGTAGACTGGTAGTCCCAACTCTTCACTTATAAATATTAATGTGTTAATAATTAAAACTATAGTTATTTTAAAAAAAAATCAGTCATCATTTTACTCCAAATAAAAGCCACATAGGTTGCCAATAGGCCATGTAGAAAGGGGAGTGGATCCTCTCCAGTGAATAAAAAACTGGATGGTGTGCAGTGTTTAATCTAACCATTCACCACATTCTCTCTCTTATTTATTTCTGGTCCCACTATTAAAATTAAAGGTGAGAGATTGCACTGTATTTTGTCAAGTGTTGAAAAAACTGGAGAGGATCCATTTCCATGTAGAAAGACTACTAACAAAGCAAATGTTCGGGTAAATTTGTCATATGGAAATTATCTTTTATATGTATGAGTAGTCTTGCTTTTTTTTTTTTTTTTTGGGATAAATTTGTTAATATGGTAGTCTTTTATTTCTGTTAAAAACTGATAGTTTAGTCATATTTCTATTTAAAATTTGACACAAGCACCAAAAAAAAAAAAAATGAAAGGAGTTCAAATATCTTCGTGGTAAATAAGATGCGATAGCCTCATGTTGCATGCACGCATGCATGTTTCACTTTCCCGTCAAAACGTGAAATATAATAGTGGTAGTACTACTTTATAGGCTTTTCCATGACATTGAAATCAATACTGCGTTGATTATCAAATTGGGTAGGTTGCTTAATTATAAACTGCTTACCACGTAGATATTAATAGGTAATGTTAGAGATATAATAAACTAAGCAAGGTTATTTTATTTAATTTAATATTTATAATTTTTTATATATAATATTTATAATTGTATATTTATTATATCTAGTATTACTTATTTATTTCGGTAGTAATTAATGAATATAAAATTAGATGATTTTAGATTATTTTGGGTTCATTTTTATTATATTTTAAATATTTTTCATATTATTTAATTTCATTTTTAAATTTTAAAAATTAGAACACAATTTTAACCATAGAAATAAATATTGAAATATTTGCTCTGATTACTTTTTACATTTTGATCAATTTCACTTCTTTGATTTATGTTCGATTGTTCGTCGGATCGATGGAGTAAGGATCGTTGAAGGTAAGAGTCAAAATCAGAGCGCGAGAGCTAAAGAAATACTACTGTTAATTGTCTAAATTTTCGTTAGGATGGAGTGCCATATAGGAGATATTATTGTCCGAGTAGATCCTGAATCCATCGAATTGTAAATTCGCCGTGACTCTCAATTCATGTTGGGTTGGGCCAAAACAATTTAAAATGTTCTATTATAGTAAAAATTTAAAATTTAATATGTTTAAACTCATTTATATTCAAATATAATGAATATTCTAAATATATCGAAATTCCAAAATAATATATATTTTATTATAGATAAAAATATATGTTACATATACATAAAAGCTTCTTTTGAGTTTGCTTGAATCATTGTATAAGATTTTTTTTATGCTATTCTTTTTTTAGAAAAATAAGAATCAAATTCTAAATAAACCTATAGACACTCATATACCAGACATTATTAACGAAGCTGAACCTTAGCTTGAGTCAGAGAATAGAAGAAAGAGTTTGATCTTATTTGGTAGAATTTTTACGAGTAAATCTTTTTTTAAGTGATTTTTTTAAAAAAATTTTAAAAAATAAAAGTAATTGTGTATTTAAATATTTTATATAAAAATATTTTTATTTAATAATTATATTTGGATATAATAATATAAAAATATTTTTTATTTATTATGTTAAAATTATTTTTTTAAAATAAAAAAATCTTTTAAAAAATATATAAATTGTGATTTAAAAAAAATATATTTTTTAGTGATTTTATTTTTATTATTAAAATTTTTTTAAACATATTTAAAAAATAAAAATATCTTTTTTTTAATAATTTAATAACACTCAAACAAACTCTTTGTATTGACCATGAATAAATATAAATTCTATAATAATGTTTGAAAGAAATAGAAAATCAATTCAAATAATTTAAAATTATTTTATTTAATATTTATTAATTATTGTTAAAATAATTATATAATTTTAAATATAATAAATATATATTTATAAATATTATATTAAATAAGATAATAAATTATTTTTTATTATTGATCAATTAGTCATTAATATTTAAAAATATAGACTAAAATATATTATTAAATTACTAAACTAAAAAAATTGATGAGTTGATAATTAAAAATAGGAAAAGTATAGGGTACCAATATACTATCTACCAACTTATTGCCAACAATAATTAATTATTATTTTTTAAATACATGTATAAAGAGACACATCCAGAAAATACATCTATAAAGACACTTCCATGAGATGCAGTCATAAAAAAGATATTTTTATTAAACACATCTACAAAGACACTTTTATTAACTACAATCATAAACAAGAGTTGACAGAAGTTGGCAGATATGTTATTGATAACGTAGCAGAATTGTTAAAAATAATAGTAAAAAATAATAAACTCTAATAATCTTCTATTGTTTCTCTAAGAAAAAAAAGGCAAAAACAATTGTTGTTTACCAACTTTTTCTTTAATCTCATAAATATCATTGTGGCAGTTTCATATCATTGCAATTATTTTTTAACACTCGAATTAAAATTGTGGAATGGCGGCTACAAATTACCGCAAATAAATTTATTTGTTTAGCAGTGGTTATACTAGAGATTTTTGTAAACTGTCGCGAATCTTATTCCCCTCGTCTTAAAGGATGACAGTTTCATAATCATTGGTAATCTGTTTTGCGATAATTTTAAACCAATGCAAATACCTAAAGAACCGCCACTAAATTCCATATACATTGTAGTGTGTGTACATTGTTTTTATGAAAAATGTTAGGAGAATAAATTATTTTTTCAAATCAAGTCTAACTGAATCTTTTATTAAATTATTGGACCAACTTGATTAAAACTTAGTTATTAAAATAATTTTGGTCATATAGAATCACCATAATTTTATATATTTTTTATTTTTGATAATAAAAATAATCTATAGAAGTGAGAGAAAATATAACTTTAGTCCGCTATAAAGTTATAGATCAGAGTTGGTATCATTAAATCACTTTTTAAAAAATTTAAGTCTAGAAAAAGATACATATGAGTAGTTATATATCTAATTTCTCAAAAAAAATCCTTTTTAAGTTTACTTAATTTTTTATGTAAATTATTTTTTATTTATCTTATACTTTTTTTAGAAAAATAATAAAAATAAAATTTTAAATTTTTTAATCATAAATACTTTAATACCAAATAATAATTTTTTTTTAAATTTAAACCGATAAAAAATATATAACTTATTATATTTCTTAACATATGAGTATATGACAATTCCGCATAATTAATTTGCCTTACTACTTACTCCTAATAATTAAGACTCCGGTTGATCATATCATGTTGAACGTTGAAAATATCATGTTTAACGTTGAAAGGTCTGTCCCATCGATCAAGTAAAGTAGATTCTGGAAAAATTCATGGATACGACTTTTCTTGTTCTGATCTCTCTTTAAAAAAAATTTTTACGTTCTTAGAGTATTTGCATTCTAATAATTTTAATTATTAATTTTAATTAATATTATATATTTATAATTGAGATTAATAATTAAAATTATTAAAGTCATTATAATTTTAAATATCTGAAATGTTTATTAAATATATTCTGGTTTGTTAAAATTTTTAAAAAAGGATATTCATGTTTTAAAAACCATACGTAATTAATTTTTAAAAATAAAACTAAAAAACATAATTTTATATATATATATATGACTATTAAATTATTTTAAATGTTAATAAAAATAAATTTATCAACGATTTTCATAATCTGTGTGTTTATTAAAAGTTACTATTATTCTGATTTACTAAATATAGCTCTTACAAAATATTTTCTACTTCTAAAAAAGTATTTCTCTCAACCACAAAAATAAGAGATTTTTTTAAGTAAATATTTTAAATATTTTATTTATAAATATATATAATTTATATGTTATTTATCAGTTTGTATCTTATTATTTATCCTATTTTGTTTCTAGGACAAATGTATTCATTAAACACGTATTTTGGGTACACACATTTTATGAATACCAATACTATTTTGAGGGTTACCTGAAACTGTAGGTCGATCTCAGACGAGATCTTTTGTGTTGGTCGGAGCCGACGTGTCCGGCAGGTGTACAGCGGCCGGAGCTGGTGTGTCCGACTTGTTGGACTTGGTGGTGGTGCTGATCCTTCGTCCCCGGAGGGTGGGGGTACCTGCAAGGGACTCCGATGCTTAAGTTAGCAAGGGTATTAAGCAGGCATTGAGTAGAATCAGAGTATGAGTTATACCTGGGTGCTCCAGTGTATTTATAATGGTGAGATGTGGCCTCCTGTGGATAAGATAAGTTAGTTATCTTATCTTATCTTTATCTTATTTTTAAGTGAGGTCATCTTATCTTCAAGGGAACCGCCTTTATTTTTCTGGGCTTTGGCTGCCTTTAGATTGGGCTGTGTTCCTTCGTTTTGGGCCTGCTTTGGGCTCCTTTGGCGATTTGGCCGAACTCTTTGAGAAGAGGTCGGGCATTGGCCGAGCTCTTTGAGAAGAGGTCGGATAGTCTGACCTGAAGAGGTCGGTCGACTTGTCGCTAAACATTTCGGGTCGGACAACTTGACCTAGGGTATGAACAAATACCATATAAGAAATTAGTGTAATTTACGCTTCATAAAAACCTCTGCATCTTTTTAAGTCAATATCCAAATTATACTACTTTGACTACAATACCTAATAATTAGTCTTTTCTGGTCTAAAGATAATTAACATTATATATCCTCATTTTATAATTTACGTACAAAAGTTACAAGAAGTTGAAGACAATTTTCAATGAATACATAAAGCATTATTTGTCTTTATGGTAATTATTACCGATTACATGCGGGCAACATATGAGTTTCCTTGGGACACATATCTAACCCATCTATATGGATTATGTGCCTTTGATTTCTTTGCTATTTGCAAATACTTCACCTACACCAACAAATGGCTTCTTAGAACTATTTATCACTAGAGAGTACAAAATAACCCAAAATATATGATAGGTTAAGTTAGGAGTGCACACAGTTTGATCCGACTCGAAGACTCGATCCGGGACCAAAGGATTTCGGACGACGAAGACCCGAATTCGAAGTGATCCGGAGAGAAAAAAAATCTAAGAAGAGGATAAAACTGGAACCAGGTCATAATTCGGGTCACTCGAATCTGGTCTGGTGACCCGGTCATATACAAAATTACATATTCTAAATTAGGGGATAGGGCAGTGGGCACAACGCATTCAACCCATTTTCTATTCACTGCCTTTTTCAGCGGCTCAGCCATTCAGCCTCACTCCCCACCCCCACTCCCCACTCCCCACTCCCCAGTCCAACAGTCCCCACTCCTGATTCGGTGACCCCTCATCACGTCTTCTCTCCCCATGGCCTACTCCCAGTCTCGGAGTCTCCCAGCACGCACCATGTAGCCATGCAAGACGCAAGACCCACGCAAAACGCACCTCTTCCTCTCGTCTTCTCATACCTCCGTGTTTCACCCCAATCACTGGTGAAGCTCTTCAATCGAGTCGTGTTGGCAACCTACGGTGCTGCCCTGCTTTTCGGTGACGTAACGCTTCTGTGCTTGGCCCAGTCGTCCTCTTCTCTACTAGTTCCGCTCCTTTTACTCTGCTCTCTTCTCCAGTCTTCTTTTCAGATAAGTAATTAATTTTATTATTTAATTAATATTCTAATTAGGGATTAGGATTTGATTATCAGAATTTGTGAATTTAGGGATGTGGGTTTTGATTTTCGTTATTAGAACTCTGATTAGGCGTGGGTGTTGATGTGTGTTTACTGATTTGTTTAGCTGATTTTTGTTCTGAGTTATTCTTGATTACTGATGTATTTAGTGATTGCTTGTTTTGTGTTTACTAATTTTTTACTAATTAGGTGTGGGTGTGTATGTGTGTTTACTGATTTGTTTAGTTGATTTTTTTAGTTGCTCTTAATTACTGATATGTTTAGTGATTACTTGTTCTGTGTTTACTGATTTTTTACTGATTAGATGTGGTGGTTGATGTGTGTTTAGTGATTACTTGTTGAAGGTACATTTATGATATTTTTATTATTTGTGACTTATTTATTTCAAGTAATAATCTTTTATATGAAAAATGAGTAATTTTATATATTTTGTAGGTTTCACTAATGCATCCACATCACAAGGAACAAGTTGACAACATTAATGACTATTGATAGATGATGACTAATCTTAAGTGAAATTTAAGTATTGTAAACCTTAATATTTTGTGTTATTAGTCATTATAAGACCATAAGTTAATGTTTTATATTTAGAATGCATAAGACTTTAGACTAATGCATAATATTGTGTTATTTGTATTGACTTAAATATTTGGTGTTATTAGACAATATTGTAATTATGTTTTAGTATTGATTGTGGTTATACTTTAATTTTGGAGAAGGGTTGGTTCTTGCTATATTTTTCTAAGTGAATTTTACCATGTCAAATAATGGTTGGAGTTTTAAAAATTTGGATATTTTTACATGTTAGCTTAAAAAAATGTATCAAGGTAATATAATGTTAACGGCCTGGTTTTTACCCGATATAATTTTGGCCCGAAAGTGTGCAGATTTCATCGAGTCTAGGGCCGGATTCAAGTCTAATAAATAGGTCCGATATATATTTCAGGTCGAGTTTGGGTCACATCAAATCCAATTTTACTCGACCCATAAACACCCCTAGGTTAAGTATTAGTCTCTACTTCAAAATAGTTGTCAATGTCGACCAAGAGAGTTTAAAAAACCAATGTATTGTTTAGATACTTTGATTTTATATTTTACCATTTTTTTAAATTGAGTAATTGACAATTACTTTGAAACGAAAAGAGTAATAAAAAGGGAATTTACTCTAAATGTCTGATCATCAAATCATAGAAGACTATACAAAATAGTTTGAATTTAATTTTATACGGACAGCTACCATTTAAGTTCATGATCAGTAGTACACTAGTGAGTTATGAAAATCATCTGAAAAATCAGGCACAATATTCAACCAACACTTTTTCTTTTTTTTCTTTAAAATAAGTAAATAAATTTTCAAACGTGTATTTATATTTGAAAGTAAATATAGAGAAAATATAGCTTCAAAGGATCATCTCCACATTTTACCGGAAGCCTTAAAGCATGATACATTGGTATATCAAAGGTCATGCTAACAAGCCCTGCCTCCTTCATGATATTGCCTACATTTCCAACAAAACAGAGTCTCTGGAAATATAGTTGGCTTAGGCATTGCAAAGCATGTTTCGGGGATGGATGCTTACAAAAGCATTGTGACAAACCCCGTTTTGACGGTTTATCTTGTATTGATTTTAAGAGATTTTATCATCTTTTACCCTCATTTATCCATTGAAATAGCATGGTTTTGTGATTGTCTCCTTATTTGTGTTTAGATGTGAAAACATGCTTTTCAACCCTTAATTTGATGGTTTTAATCTCCCTTTGATTCCACTAGATGCCTTGATATGTTTGTTAGTGATTTCAGATTGAAAAGGGCTAGGAATGAATCAAAGGAGTGAAGAGGAAAAGCATGCAAAGTGGAGAAATCATGAAAAGTCAAAGAAGTTGAACTCGCCCATGGACGCGCGCGCGCACCTGCGAATCACCCCATGGACGCGTACGCGTGCTGTGCGCGTACGCGTCGGTGCTGATATATGATTTTTTTAATGAATTCGCAACCAACGAATTCTGAAGGGTTGTGGGGCCCAATTGCAACCAACTTTGGCGCCAAAGATGCTATTTAAAGTCAAGGATTGAAGAGAAAAGGGGATTCCAATTCATTCACACTCATTAGGATTAGTTTAGAAGTAGTTTCTAGAGAGAGAAGCTCTCACTTCTCTCTAGAATTAGGATTAGGATTAGGATTAGTTCTTAGATCTAGGTTTTAATCTTTGCTTTCTTCTACTTCTACCTTTCAATTCTTTGTTGTTAGATTCATCTTCTTCTACTCTTTTGTTGTAATTTCCTTTATGTTGTTCTTACATTTTGTTGTAGATCTAGTATTGTTCCCTCTACATTCTTTCAATTCAATAAGAGGTAATTCATAATAATTGTTCTTCTTTGCTTTTCCATTGTTAATCTCTTGCCTTTGTAGTTAGATCTCTCTTTAATTCTTGCAATTTATGTTGTTTACTTTTATAGCACTTTATGTGTTTGTTAAAATGTCTCTTTTAGTTTTAGTGTAGATTTTGTTCCTCTTGGCCTAGGTAGAGTAATTAGTGACACTTGAGTTATCTAATTCCTTTGTTGATTGACAATTGGAGAGATTGCTAATTGGTTTGGAGTGCACTAAAGCTAGTCTTTCCTTGGGAGTTGGCTAGAACTTGTGGCTCAAGTTAATTCATCCACTTGACTTTCCTTTATCTAGTAAGGGTTAACTAAGTGGTAGCAATGAACAATTCTCATCACAATTGAGAAGGATAACTAGGATAGGACTTCTAATTTTCATACCTTGTCAAGAGCCTTTTATAGTTGTTAGTTTATTTTTATTGCCATTTACTTTCATGCCTCTTATCAAAACCCCAAAACAACTCAAACCAATAACAAGACACTTTATTGTAATTTCTAGGGAGAACGACCCGAGGTTTGAATACTTCGGTTTATAAATTTAGGGGTTTGTTTTAGTGACAAACAACTTTTTGTATGAAAGGATTAGTAATTGGTTTAGAGACTATACTTGCAACGAGAATTCATTTGTGAATTCTAAACCGTCAAAAATCCGTTCATCACATTGCAAAGCATGTAAGAGTATAAAAATATTTGTTATATAAAGTTTACGTATTTTTACTAATTAATTTGTTATATCACTCCATTTTGATGCGCTTGATCTTTATTTCTCTCTAATTTAAACATTAGTATGATAATATTCTTTCATTCCAAAAAAATGCCGACTAAGATAGTAGATAATAACAACTGATTAACCAAAACATCGGTGGTTATGACACTGATTAATCTAATTTAAAAAATTATTCTATATTAAAAACCCTGCAACTAGTTCTACTGGACAATGAGATAGGATGGTTAGGAGACAACAAGTGCGACCAAAACTAACTATTGGTATGCGATTAAGAATATAACGATTAATGTGGACAGATTTGAATTTTGAAACCAAAAGGAAAATAGCACAAACTTGAACGAGGAGTTTTGTACATACTAGTAATCTAAACGAAGAAATTGATCGGTAATGGACCTACTAGCAACGGAAAGCGCGATGCAACTGGTATTGACAGACGGAGGGAAACGGCGGCAAGGATTCGCACGCGGAGGTGTGTTTTGCGCCTCTACCCCTTTTGTGTTCGCGCGTGGAAGATAAAAAGTACGAATCTAATTCTTAACTGTATATACCCAAATCAAGAAGAATAAGATCAATCTAAGCCAAATTGAAAAGTGAAATAAAAAATAAAACTCAACCAAATTAAAAGAGGGCTTAGCAAACCTCGGTTTTGGACCGACCAGTTTTAGAGGGAGGGAAAGCAGCTCAGTGATGGATACATCAATAGGAAGGAGGATACTACTGGAATTGACTGAGGGGAGCACCACAGCGGTAAGGACTCCCAGAGAAGTGGTTCTCGCCCCTACACAATTGACTTCACATGAAAAAGATTTTATGAACGCGCTATGTTAATTTGTTATAGAGAAAAGGACAAATTGATCCTTGACTTTTTGGTCTACAGACATTTAAGTCCTTAAAAAATTAAAAATAACTTTAAGTCCTTGACCTCTTTAAAATCTGGACACATCGATCCATAGGTCTAATTTGTTCTATTTTAAAAACTCTCTCACGTGTGCATTCGGATCAACCAAGTCAGTATAACAAAAGTCACGTTTGATTTTTCTGTTAGGTCTGACAGATCCAAGTGAACATGAGGGATCAATATGTCTAGGATTTGAAAAGATCAGGGACTTAAATGTATTTTCAAATCCTTGAGGACTTAAATGTCAGCGGATCAAAAAGTCAAGGATCTATTTGTTATTTTCTCTTTGTTATATATATCACTGTGTTGCTTTCCAACGGTTGGGACGTGTCACCACCGCTATGCTATTTAATTTTGGTGCAGTTGTCAAACTGTTACAACAACCACCACTATCCAACCAATCTGTGGTAGGTTTGTTAACGGCCGCCAATTTTCTGCCGCCATCCTCCGTATCTGTTGTAGTGTGTAATAGTATCTATTTCGTTTACACTCACTACAAAAAATATTGAATATCGTCGAATTTACTATCAAATTAGTTTACAATCAGATTTATCATCGTCCTGGAGGTGACAGTATAAACGACGCCAGATATTGTTTACCAGAGGATTATTTTCGTCCAACGTTAATTAACGGCGGATTTTTTGTCCATTTTTCAATGAATTTGTCGAGACTGAGTTGTTGATTACCGTCAGATTATTTCGATGGTAACTTTGGTGCCATATCACGTGTTTTGGCACCCAATTACCGTCGGATTTGGCCGCTGGTAAATCCTACTATTGCTTTTCTTTTTGGCACAGTTAAGCCACAATTAGTAGTCAAATTAAAACACTTGTCAATGAAATTGTAAGCAACAATTCAAAATTACCAAAAATTAACAAATTATTTTATTAAAAATAAATGGTCTGAATATAATAAATGTCACAGAAGTATAATACAATGAAGTATACAGAAAAAAATTAAATTCCTAAATCCTACATGTAAATCCTGTGAAATTAATAAATAATTTGTCTATAAATTAATAATTATTCAAGAAAATTAGAAAAAATCAATTTTTATAATTTAGAGGAGTAAAAATATTAAAAATATGAATTTTGATACTAATTTTAAAGATTTTGGCCCAAAATCGAGCCAACAAGCCGAATCGATTGGACCGGACCCAAACTGTCCCAAGGCCCAACTTATAAACCACCGAAAATGAGCTTTCTTCCTTCTCTTTTATGAGATGCGCTGATAAGAGAGATTCACGTAAAGAGTAAAAAACCTTCACATCTCCGAAATTCAATTGTCCGTAACTTTCAATCCGGAGTTCTGATTGATGAGCCGTCAGTGATCACGTATTCGTCTCGAAATTATCTTCAATTCTATCTGAAAATTTGGTAAAAGATTAGCATTTCTCTCCCAGTTCTTTCCCTCCTCAATTTTGAGATTTTTTAGTTAGGATATTGAGAAATTGAATGATTTTGATGGTTTAGGTGAACTCTAGCAGTGAAAAATTTTTGGGTTTTGTCCAATTGATCCATGGGTAAGGTAAAAAACTATTGAACCCATGTCAATCATTGAATTAGTGAATCCGAGGATGACTATAGTAATATTGTGTGAAATAGATTGTGTTCTGGTTGATTTGGAGTTCAATTAGGCGGTTTGAAACGAAATCCGTGTGATTAAGTTTGAGGAATTGATGTTTGGAAGCTTGGAGCTTGTGAAAGGATAGGTTTTTGAGATGTTCCGAGCTTAGGGAGGAATCGACCAAGGTATGGTTTTGGTTTCTCATAGTTAATGTTTAATGTCAAGTGAAAACTTAGGCTAGAAGACCTTAAGATAGGAATGAATTGAACAACTTATTGATAGATTGTGTATATGGTATAAGATGTGTGGTTTGGTTGTTGTATGATTTGCTATTGGAGTTAGTTGATTTTGGAAAAATATTTAATATTGGTATTTGTTTGATTTTGAAATAATTTGATGCTAGAAATGATTTGAATGATCAAAAGGTGTTTGGTAATTGGTGGTTGGAACCTCTGAAGGATGGCAGAAATTCGAGTTTTAGAGGAGATACTATCGAAATTTCTATAAGAATTGGAGTTTTAATTCGAAGTGTTATTTTAAAAAGAAAAAGATTAGAACGTGGCTTGTGTATTTGAGACTATTCGTTGACCTTCTGTCGCAAGATGTGACCAAGTACTTTAATTTCCCGGGTTACTCCATGGGCATGCATATATATATGGACTTTAAATATTATATTATTGAGCTTAGAGTTTGACTCCATGGAATATTATATTATTGAACTTGGAATTTGACTCAATAGATATTATTTTTTAGCAAGGGGATGCGCGCACGGAAGAACTGTCCAATGGTTAACTACCAGGACATATCGGGTTGGCTATATAATCGACAGATGAGACTCATCAGCCATAGGACAGGCATACATCATATGCATTTGTATGTTTTGTTTGAGTATGCATTGTTTTGGTTTTCTTAATTGTTTAACTCAGGCTTATTTGCTACTTGTTCTACTTGCTGTAATTGCACCTCTATCTATGTTTTCCTTGCTTGAGTTGTATGTGTAATTGCACCTCTATCTATATTTGCTACTTGTATGTGTAATTCGGAGGATTGGAGGAGACAGAAAATGAAGTGCTAAGTTAAAGTTAGATTTAGAACTTGAATACCTTAGATAATTTACTTAATTTCTGGTTTAGTTGTATCTTTAAGCTGGAATCTGAGTGTTGGAATTCTAGAAATGCCTCTGGCTTTTCCGAGACCTTTTATATTAACTATGCGGTCACCTTTATCATGTTGAGAACCTCTAGTTCTCATTCCATATATATTCTGTTATTTTTCAAATGCAGGTCGAAAGGCACCTCATTGAGCATCTGGAGACCCTTCTTACAAGCGAAGAACTATCTTTTGGCTACATAGTTTTGTTTTAGGCTATGTATATATGTATATAGAATCTCCGCATGTATATTTTGTATTTTGTCCCTCCTAGAGTTTGACTTGGAGAAACAAATGTCTATTTTGTAGTTTGAGTCATATTTTGGATTATATATATATGTAATTACATACTCTGGCCGGCCTTAGTTTTGCAGGTCAAGTTTGGAGCTTGATATCTGTGTGACACGATTTTCTATTTTTGCTTTTGTTTAGCTTATTCTTCAAGGCTCCTAGATAGAATTTCTTTCAACTATACTTATGTATGTATTTTACTTTTAGAAGTCGTAATATCTCGTCACCTCTACCTTACGACTTAAGCATAAGGCTCTGTGTGGTAGGATGTTACACTATATATCCCGGTAATCGTCGTTGTCATCTTTCTCCTACTGAGGCGGCAAAATAGGTGCTGATGTCGGTGCCCCATCAGCAGCGTTGCCTCTGGTACCAACAGCGCTGCTGCCTCCAGCACACATATGCTGGTTGTACACCTCCATTTGCTCTCGCAGACGATCTAACTGCTCCAGCTTCTCCATTAGGTCAGAGCTAACAGCAACGGCTCCTCCCACGCGCACAAGAAAGTCGTTATACCTCTGCTCAGACTGCTCCGCTTGTTGGTGAAGCTTCTTTGTCAGATTTTGCACCTCCTCCCTCAGATCGATAGCCACCTGCAGATCGACAGGACTGGCGGCAGAGGAAGCCGCCAATGTGGAGGAACGAATTCCACTGGCAAGAATGACCCCAACCTAAAGCGCGATTCTTGTGGGGTTCAAAGGCACTCTCGCGCTAAACCCTATAAGGATCTACCACTAAGGTCTCGGAGCTGGCTTTGTCATTCCCACTAGGCGGCTGAAATTGCTGGATCGCGGCCTCTAATCTCTGCATATAATTCTCCTGTGTCACATATGTTGTGATTAAGATAACAGTTAATTGACTTTAAAACAAATAAATTTGAAACTTAGAATTAATTGAAACTCACATAATGGGCCGCAGACCGCTCCTTAGCAAATCTCTCCATGTTGGCCTTCAAGGTATGGGTATACTTGAAGGTCTCCGCCAGTGTCGCCTCACGATCTAACGACTTAGACTACACATATTCAAATCAACCAATAAAATAAATCGACAAACAACTAATTCAAGTAACTACTAACAAACATTACCAAGCTACTTACTAGTCTTATCTTCATTTTCATGAAGGTCGCCGACCCACCCATATACTTAGACGACCTCAGCGAAGTGCTGTTAGCGCGTTCGTCAGACGGCGATGCTTGAACCCCTCATCATTTCTAAAATGGGCCTCCAGTTCCTTCTTGATAGATGAACGAATCCAAGTCATTAGTGGCCGCTCCCTTGACGAACGTCGCTCATTATCTGCTGAAGTCGTTTAGCTGCCCGGTGGTTGTAGATCTTCCTGATCATGAGATTATATTCTGCATCTCATATGAATTTTAACAGCACAAAGTGATTCAACAACATTAGTTAATTGAAATAAAATACAGTTCAAAGACAGTTTATTAATTCAACATTATTGGGTTTTTATCGCCCACTTCTGAAACAATCACTCCTTGGTTTCAGTAGGAATCTTTGTGTAGCTCGGCCACGGGAGGTCGTACATTAACTTAATGACCTCGAAGATCTCCTGTGTGCAAGCATTATTGTTTGGTAAAAACCAATCAGAGAAAAAATCTAATATTAAAAAACATATAGAAACACATAAGATTAACAAACTTAAGATTAAAAAATAATATGTACTCACGCCTGCATGCCATCGGGCCAAATCCTCAGCTAGATGATGGGCGGTGGTAGAGGGGCATCCTGCTGGGGCCACTAGAGAAATTATCCACTACGAACTCTGTCGCTGGATCTGTAGAGGAGCATTGTAGAAGGAAACACGTAGTTTGGGTTTGGGACCATGATAAACTCTTGGTCCGCTGGACTTGCTTATGACGTCACAGAGGTCGATAGGGTAATCGAGGTAGAGGGCGATGATTGAACAGTACTTGGAGATTCGGTGAAAACCCTCCCTCTACCACGACCACAAGACCTACTCGATCTACCTCTGCTACCTGTCGTCATGTCTGCAAAGCGAATATAGTATTAACACTAATTAGCATATATACTGCACATATCATTCAACAAAACTCTCCAGAAAAATTGGACACAACCTCCTCTAAAATTGGACATATATCCACCTTTACGGTTTCCAAAGATCCAACCAATATCAATCCATAGCATCAATCAACACTCAAATAATTTCATAAAAATTACCCTCAACTAAACAAGGAGCATTCATGGTTCAAATCCAAAGCAATAAGATGTGACATGCATAAATCCAAAAAAAATATTTTTTCTGTTATCATTCAAATATCTCTCATGTTAACTAAAAAATAACTAAAAATAATAATTATTAACTTATATTTTGCTGTTGTCATTCAAATATCTCTCATGTAAATATATTTTCATGGTATTATTTAGTCATTCATGGAACTAGAATCATGGAAAGATTCAAGATATGAAATTACATAAAGCAGAACTAAATAGCAAACACACAAAAATTAACAAACTTCCCATTTAAGAAATTCAAAATTAGCAAACGCACACAAAATTAGCAGTCATCAGCATTACTAAATGAACCATTTGTAAGCTTTCCATTAAACAAATTTAAGTCTCTCATTTCACAAATTGACAACTTCAAGTCTCATCATAAATTGATAACCATGCAATTAGTCAATTATATTACATACATAGCATCATAAGAGATCATAGCTTACAAACACACACAAAATTAACTAATTATTTTTAGCTAAATTATTCTGAACACATTACCAACTAAATTAACCAAATCACTTTTTTTATGAAAACCAGGTTAAAAACAAAAAAAAGAACTCATCAATAACCTGGACCTGGCATTTGACAACGAAACTGGACCTGGTGGTGCGAAGACCGGCTAGCCGTTGGCAGTGAGAAGAAAAGCGGCTACAATGGAGGCTAGTGTTTGCAACGGCAGCTGCAATGGAGACGTCGCGGAAAAGGGTCAGTGCAAGGAAAGGGGGAGGCGGCGTAGGCGGTGGTGGGGCTGACGACGCGGCGGAGAGAGGAGGCGGCTAGAGAGAAAAAGGGAGATTAGAGGTTAGAGAGAGAGAGAGAGAGAGAGAGAGAGAGAGAGAGAGTAGATTTTGAATTGAAGGGAGAGAGGGTTCACGCTTTGAATTTTAGGGCTCATTATCGTTGGACTTACCGGCGGATAAATTCGACAGTAACTGGTTACAAGTCACTAAAACACAGCATTTTACTAAAATGGGTTTAATTCCACTGATAGATCCCATGCTAAATTTCGCACCTACTTCTCCTTTTTTCCCTCCAAATATTACAGAGGCCCTCAATTCAAGGTTAGTGTTGTTAATTTTATTTAATTGAAATACAAATTTAAAAAATATTGTTTAATGATATTGGTATGCATGATTAGGGGTTATTGTTGTGCTAGGAACATAATTTTTTTTACCAAATTTGCGTTTGTAATTGGCACTAGCCTTAGTTTATTATACTGATAACTAATTAAATAGTTGTGATTATATGAAAAATAATTTTTTAATTATTTTTTTAAAGAAATGAAAAAACTTGTAATTTCTATTATCAATTTTGTTATCTTGAATTTGGAATTCGGTAATTTTTTTTTCAATAGAGATTTCATCTCCTATTTCTAAGGCAAGTTATCCATATTTTTGTATTATCGGGTATCATTTTTTTTATTTGAGAGAGACCAATTTTAATGACACAATTTAGCTCAGAGATTTTATTTTTTACAACAGCTAATTTCTACATTCGTAGAATGTTAGTGACTTAGTGTTTGGGGACTCTCACTTTTTATCTACCATAGAATGAGTGCATCATTACCATATCCAATCTACAGGATATGGTGTGCCATTTTAGGTTACGCCAGAGAGCGAGTGAATAGGTGCTTTAGAGACTTTCAGACGTGGTATTAGCACCTGACATGAGATTTGGTAGAGTATTTTTTCAGTGCTAGGCCTCCTCAGTCGCTGTAGTTGAGGGAGAGGAGGTATTTGCTATCAACTTACGTATGTTGTTGTTACTATCCTGCGCTATAGCAATGAATAAGACTCCTGTAAAATTCGGTTAATTAATGACTAATTATCCCATAAATTAAAATCTATTCTATAAAATTAAAAATGTAATTTTTATGGCTTCATATGATAGAGAAAATTGAAACGAAAATTTTGACACCAATTTTGAAGAAATCGGCCCAAGATTAGACCGAACGGGTCAAACCGGGCCAACCGAACCCATATTGGGCCCTTGGCCCAACCAAGCTCAACCTAAAACCCTAAAACAACACTCTCTCCCCCCTCTCTAAAACCTCCAAAATGCTGAAATGAAATGAGGAAGGGGAAGAACACTCTTCCAAAGTTCTAATCCTCACTTGATCTTCAAACCACCATAACTTTTGATACGGAGCTCCGATTGCTGCACCGTTTACGGCCACGCGTTCACCGCGTCAAGCTCTACAAAACCTAAAAATTTGTTTTTGAGGTAAGCCACGTTTTTTCCTCTGAAATTTCAGACTTAATTTCGAAAATTTGGGTGAAAATGTTGAGATTTGTGAGCTTTTGATGTTATAGGATCCAACTAGCTTGAAGGAGAGGCTTAATCTTGTCTCCTTGATCCTTGGATATGGTAAGATTCTCAACCCTAGTGAAATTTATTGATTTATGATGTTTGGGTATTAAGTGGGTATGTTTGAATGTGATATTGTGGTTTAGGAAGTGTATATATGTGTGTTGGAGCTTGATTGAGATTTTGAAAAGTTTGGAAAAGGACTTTGGTGTGCTAAAAATCTGTTCTTGGAGGTGTTAAATCCTTGAGAGCTTGTGAAAAAGTGATTTGGAGGTGCTCCAGATTGAGCAGGGAATCGGCGAAGGTATAGTTTCGATTTCCTGTATCTAAAATGTAATGTGGTGTAAAAACTTAGGCTAGAGACCCATAAGATAGGATTTGGACTATTGATGTTGTTGATTGGTTGAGATGACTTATGTTGTTATGTATGTGATTAGTGGATTTTGGATATTTTGATGGTATGATGTATGAGAGATGTGCATGTTTTGATATATGCTTAATGATTGGTTGAGAGATTGAATTGTGAGTGGAACCATGTTGATGGTGAGGATGATATTGATTGTATGTATTGATGGTTGATGGGAAGGGTATTATTGGAAATTGGGATGAGGAAAGACATATGACATGATATTGTGTTTGAAATTGGGTTATTTGATTGAGATTGGTTAAAATGGTGGATTGGTGGATGGTGAATTTGATAAAAATGTTAACATGTGAGTTGAGGAGGCTTGAGGTTGATTTTTGGTATGTTTTGGTTGGTTTTGAAAAGGGTTGAAATTGGTTTGTTTTGAAAATGAAACGTTGTGGTTTTGTATAAAAATGTGGTTTTTGGGTCTACTTTGACGGAGTATAACTTGGTCTCCGGATTCCCAATTTGTTTCAAACTTATTTAGAAATAAAATTGTATCCGGGATGTTTATGTCATTTGAAGAATGGATGAAAAATGATTTGAAACGAAGAAGTTATGCCCGTCGGAAGATTGGGGTTTGAAACTGTAATTCTGCAACTTTTTAACTTAGTAAAAATTTTGGAAAATCGTGCTTTCACGCGCATGCGTGGCCGACGCGCACGCGTTAGTCTCAATTTTCACTCCCCTACGCGTGCGCCTGGCCGACGTGTACGTGTCGCTGCACTGATGTAAATGCCCAGTAGAAAATCCAGAGAGTTACGCTGGTTTTGTGCGAGGAGCACAAAACGCACCCACGCGTACACGTGGCTGACATGCACGTGTCGCTTTACTTTTCTGCCATTCGCGCGTACACATAGGCGACGCGCACGCGTCACTTTGTTTTTCTGACTTCCATGCGTGCGCATGGGCGACGCGCACGTGTGACCCGGTTTTCACCCCAAAGCTGATTTTTGAGTTTTCAAAGCCGAATTTCAGACTTCTAAGCCTCCATTCTCACCCTTTATGTCCTAAATACTTATAGAATGCCTAACGATGGAAAGGGGTTAGGAGATGTGGTAACTTGTGGACGAAGTAAGGGGTGAATTATGATTAAAGATAATCGTATGGGGTGTTGGTGATGATGGTGGAAGTACCTTATATGCCATTAGCCGAAAGGCTGTAACTGTGAATAAATTGTGGCTGGGTATGAATTGTATTATGAGTCGAATGGCTGAGTTATTGCTGAATTATGGCTGAGCTAATATTGAATTATAGCTGAGTATGATTGCATATATGCTTATTGAATGAAATGTGAATGTTTCACTTCCACTATCTGAGATACGAGTTTTTCTGGGTGAAAGCAGTGGCTAGCCACCACGTGCTCCATATGGAGATTTGATACTCTGCTGACCCTATGTCGTAAGTGTGGCCGGACACTGTGAAAGTTCCGGATGAGCTCGTCCCTGTGAATAATTATGTATATGTATTGATAATTATGATTGAGAATAATTCGAGTTTGGGATGCACGATAGAGGGACAGTCCAATGGTTAGCTACCATGACTTGTCGGGTTGGCTTTATAACCGACAGATGAGACTCATCAGCCACTAGGACAGGTATATATCATATGCATTATATATGAATTGTTTGGAATGCCTAATTGACTACATATTACGTGCTAATTATCTAAATTCTGTATCTGCTTTCTATTTGTGCTCTTCCTTGTTTGATATAATTGTGTTTGCGGTATCAAATTATTGATGATGGTTGGGAGGTCTAAAGGATTTGAAAATGGGAGTGTTAGTTAGACTGAAGATCTTTAGCCAGTTGCCATTTATTATTTTAGTCTGTTTATAAGCTTTGATTATCTGTTGAAAGTTCTAGGATTGCCTTCGGCTTTCCCAGGACATTACATGTTAGATATGTGGGTACTGTTACCATACTGAGAACATCCGGTTCTCACCCATGCGAATTTTGTGGTTTTCAGATATAGGACGTGAGGCTTCTCGCTGAGGCATGCTGGAGACTTCTTGATTAGCGAAGATCCTTAGCTCTTGGGACTTTATTTTGGTTTTATGTACTTACTTAGATACTTATTATCTCCACTATATACATATATACTGTTTTAACTCCTCTTAGAGATTATTTTTGAGAGACAAGTTCTGTACTTGTCTTTTGGGTTTCTTATGGTTCCTTACTTTATATATATATATATATATACACTTCTATGCTCGGACCGGTTATCGTTGCAAGCCGGGTCTTGAGTTTTGAATATCCGTATTTTTGGCACTCTTTTGTTTATATACTCGCGTTAGCTTATTTTTTTATCTGTTTCGTTATGTTATTGATCGGAGTGTCACGCTTTTTAATTTAACGATTTTGTTATTTCTTTTTTTAAAGGCTCTTACTTATAAACATTTTTCACACTACTATATATATTAAATTTTATTTCTAAAAATCGTAATATCTCATCACTTCTATTTTATGATTTAAACATAAGGTTCTATATGGCAGTGTGTTACAACTCCATCAAACATGCCGTAGAGGTAGGCATCGTTAACCGAGACAAAAAAATTTACAGTGTTTGAAGGCCTCCGCACATAAAGGAAATGTCCAAAATATGTTATCAATTGACAGTAGTAGCTAGTAGCCTACCAAACCTCCATTGTAGCATGACACTACACTGAAATTTGAGTGAAGTTACTACATGTACCTCCTTATATAAATGAAAATGTTTTGTCATTTCATATTACGTTTACACTGAAAGTTAACTTTTCGCATATTTTATTGACGGTGTGCACAATATGATTGCATGCATATCTCGTTTTTAATATAAATAAGATATGCACACTCAGAAAAAATATCATGTTGCACCTATTTTCTATTTATAAAATTTGTATCTTATCCCGTTTATATTATAATTAAAATACGTATTTAATTAATATGTTTACACTGTAAATAAAATAAATAATAAGATACCAATTGATAAATATTGTCTAAATTCCAAATATCCATAAATAAATATTTAAATTATTTATTAAAAAAATCTCAAAACAAATATCATTTTTACAAATTTTCTCTTTCTTTAGTTGTTTTTGCTTCTTGCAAAAATAAGTCTCTACCTACTTCTCAAAAAACCTAAAAAAAATTAGCTTATTTTCCACCTCTGTTTTTAGAAGTATATACAAATGATGGAAAAAAAAGATGCATTTACTTAAAAAAATTATTTTTAGATTTTAAAAGCACAAATAAATGAGTCTTAAGAATCTGGGTGTCTTCTTTAAAATATTAGAAAAATACTAGAGAATTAGGATAACTTATTTTTTTGTGTCAGTAAAATACTAATATTTAAAAATATAGACTAAAAATATTATTAAATTAATTAGTAGACTAAAGAAATTAAAGTGATGGCTAAAAATACTAACAAAAAAAACAATAAATTTTGTTGCTGGCCCTTCAACTTTTTCTCAAAATGTTATATAGAAATTCTTCTCTTTTATTGTAAAATACCTAAAGACTTGTTCAGCAAAACATTTCTAGTCTTAGCTTCTATACCTTTCAAGTTTCAACTAATTAAAAATACCATTTCTCAGTTTGGAAGTCAACCAATTTCTTGATGAGAGTAAGGTAATCTGCGACAAATAGATTCTTTTCCTTGAAAATTTTGAGCTAATTTCAAAGTTTTTAATTTTGAATGTAATTGATTTAGCAAAAGATGTTTGAAGTTTTTGCCAAATTTCAAACACAGAAGAACAATACACGACACAATTTTTTGAGGGAAAAAAATCAACAGAGGCAAGAAGCTATGAACTAAGATTATAATTTTGTTGGAGTCATTCATATTTGGTGGAGATTGTATCTGCTGTTTTGGCTGCATCTGAATTATATTGAGATGGAGATTTATCTTCTTGAACGTGATCTTCAATATTTTAGTCTTTGGTGGTGAAAAGAGCATGATGCTGTCAAGTAATAATAAAATTGAATAATTCTTGATAACAATTATGAGGATTTGAATTATGAATTATAATTCTTGATAACAATAGGATGAGAATACAAACTTATATACTGCAGGACTAAAACCGAAAAGTATATACTAACTAATTAAACTGAAACTAGTTATACTAAACTAGTTGGCAACTGTGGTAACAAAATCTAGTTTATTACTCTCAATCATAACTTCCATGTCTTTATTCTCCATAATGTGTTAAATATAGAATCATGCTAAACATACACTAAAATCAGTTACTAAAATTAGCTACTAATATAAAATATATATTAAAATATAAAATATATATTAAAAATAAATTAAACTACACATATATTTATAGACAAATATATAGTAACTGATTTTAATATATACATAATATTTTTTATATACAATAATTTATGTGTCTCTATTTAACAGTTTAAATTCTAAAAAAATAATTCATATAACATGTTATTAGAATTTATATTACTAAATTTCAATCTTTATTATTACACCTAATCTTAAATAAAGATAGAATTATAGTATAAAAAAAATATTCAAACTCAAAAATAACTCTTATATGTATAAGAATGCATGTTAAATATATAATTATATATATATATATATATATATATATATATATATATTCTTTTTTTGATTGTTTATATAATATTTTCTAATTTAATAGGTCAAAAATTAATTTATTATAAATTTGAATTTTATTTTAAAAATTTTTTATTGATCAATAAATTATTATTAAGTGAATGAATAAATTGACTATTAGATTAACCCAAATTAGATATCCTCATACATGTTCCTTAACCCTAAATAGATATCAGTGTTTCAGAAAAAGACACCAATGTCAAACATAGAAGCATCCTCTTGGTAAAAAAAAGTTGTATCCCTTCTCTGAGAGCTCAATTAAGTTGGACCAAATTATAAAGAACTGTTGTTGGTAACAGGAACTAACATACGCAATATTATTAGAACAACACTAGCTATTAATAAAAGAAAATCATATATATTATAGTCGTCATAATTATAACATATAAACGTGTTTCTATTAAATCAAATCAAAGCACGCAATGCACATGCATGGTCACATCAAATTAAAGAAACAAAGACATATTTATTTATATATATATGGAGCCTTCTCATTGAATCGTTATATCTTATCTCAGAGTTTATAAGGCGCTCTACATTGATAAATAATACGGTAGTGTACATAAATTGCTCTTAATTAAATAGTGCATGGACATAAATGAGTACGGTCAAGGGTACATAATGATAGTTACAAAAGAACTACCGCACCTTCCACGAAGGAGAAGGCTCCACAAACACAATAGCCCCATCGACCGAGAAAATGAAAAAGCATTTGTTGAAATGAAAGCCGCAAGAAGCTCCCATACAGAACGCTATTAATTCCAAAATTGATATGACACACACGTCTCATCATAATTCAATTTCTTTTCCTTTTTTTTTAAAGATTTATCTATTTTAAAAAAATTTAAGAAACCAACATTTTTATTAAAATTTAGTCAGTATAATCGATAAAAAAATATATAATTTTATATTATTAAATATAATTTTATATTATTAAAAATATTAATAATGATTAATTAATAGTTATAAATTTAAATTTTTTTAATAATAAATTTATCATATACTCACATGCTAACTAAATCCTTTAAAAGAAAAGAAAAATTCCTCCAAATTTTAAGTGCGTATAATTTTGATAAGTACTTGATATGAAAAGAATATTTATGGACAACTAATTTTCTTTTAGTTATCAACAACACTTCATGTATAGTTTATTAAAAAAAATAATAAATAATTGAGTTGAATAATTCAAAAACATATTATAGGTGCATGGTTATATATATATATATATATATATATAAAGTTTCTTCGCTAAGAATATGCGTAATTTCTATACACTAAATGTATGAAAATATTATATATTTATTTTTTAATATAAAAGTTTTGTTTTCAAATGTTACATCAAAACCTTTTAATATTTATGTAAGACCTATAATGTATTAAGATTATACATTAATATGTTTAATATCTTTTATTAGAATTAAACTTTATATTCAATGACAATTAATTATGTAAAAATAACTATTTTTAAATTTACTATTTTAAAAATAATTTAAATACAAAAATTTAATTAAATAATTATATAAAATTCTTTACAACATTGATAATGCATAAAAATTAAACTCTTTTCATAAATTACTAAAAAAATGTAAATAATTTTTTAATTTATTTGTATGCATACAATTTTTAATGAGGTTGAACATATATATGACTTATCAATAAAAGTATTATTATATACAACATACATGTGATTGAATTTGTTAAAATTTAATTTCGATACACTAATAACAAAACATATTTTACACAACTATTCAATCATTAGTTTTTATTTAAATATTTTTGTTTACCTAATAATATATAATTAAGTGTATGATTATAATTTTTTATACTGCCTATAATGTACGAAAACTGATTTTAATTTGTTATATATATTATCATTATATCAAAATTAAATTCACAATTTATATTAATACCATATCGGAACCAAATTCACAAATATTTAACTATACAAATTAATACTATATCAGAACCAAACTTCAACAAATAGTCATGTAACATGCATAACATAAAGTTGGTGAGAGTTCCGTGGATAATGTACCTGTACTAAATTCTCACTTTCTCTATTATTCTTTTTATTATATATTACTCCTGTTTTCTTGTCTATTTATGTAACTTAGCCATATATATACACAATATCCATCATCCCTTCTATCACAAGCTACAAAATAATATTCCCCTTAACTCTACTATTCACTATTATTGTCATAATAAGCCCCTTAGCTTCTTACTTAAAGTTTTGCCGACAGTTTTATCATGGAATTAGACCATGGTATGGACTTTGAGGACTACTTTCCATACATGATCTCCAGCCTCGGCGCAGAAGGCTTCATCGGCGAGCTCTGCAATGGATTCAGTCTGCTTATGGACGCGAACAAGGGGTTGATCACGTTCGAGAGCTTGAAGATGAATTGTTGCTTACTAGGTTTGGAGGTGAGGGATGATGAGCTGTTGTGCATGTTAATGGAAGGTGATTTGGATGGAGATGGTGCCCTAAACCAAATGGAGTTTTGCATTCTCATGTTTAGGATTAGTCCATGCTTGATGGACGATGGAGATTCACCTAAATTCTTGCCTCAAAGTGTTGATCCCATGTTAATGTAGCGTAAATCTATGATCTGTACTCTAATTATAGTGTTAATTAGCTCTTTGTGTGTCTCTTAATTAAATATCCTATAAAATAGCGTTTTCATCCCTCCTTCTTATGTGTGAGAGTGTGTTTGTTGGTGTTAATTGTGTGGCTTGGTAAGTTTACTAAAATTTGGGGAATGCTAGAGAGCCAACATTTTTAGTGATAAAGGATAGAAAGTTAGCTACTCTTGGTTCAAATGTAAGGGGAAAAAAAAGTGTTGGTCATCTAGCATTTTTCATTTGTAAGTTTATTTTTGGTGTTTCAATAATGCTGATGAATGATAAGTGCTTTGCATTGATTTTTAATTTATGTTCCCTTCATTTTTGAAATAATTGACCATTTATAAATACGATCATAGCAGAGTTTTAAAAAAAATAAAAAATAGAAAAAAACTCACCCAACTATACTCAAACTCATAATTACAAACTACCACTTATAAAGGTTTAATTATAACATTGATGAATGTTAATCAAGATATTACTCTAAATATTCTCTGAAATTTCCAACTCGCTTTCATTAGGTTTTTTAAATATTTTCTAAAATTTTTGTTAGTCTAAATATTATCAGTTGTTTTAACATTATTGATGTGTACAGTTAAATATAAACTTGACAGTTTACTACAAGCTGACGTGAACAAACAATGAATTAAACTCAAATTATTATTTCAAATTTGTTTATAACATTCAAATTGGTCTATACACAATTATAAAACTCTAATTCTCAAATCTTCATTTTCATCGTTTTTTCTTCCTCTCTTATTCTATGTTGTCTTTCTCCTCATCTTCATCGTTCGACTCTTCTCCCACTCTCTTACCCTCTCATTTTGGTCGCTTCCTCTCTTCCCCTTTTGCTGCCCTCAGCTTCTCCCCAACCCACAACGAACCCGTTTTCAAGTCTATTTCCAGTGCCTCAATTAACGTCAATAAATCTACTTCTAAAATTGTTCTCTAATTTAACGTTGATGTCGCAACTGGTTTCTCTCTCAGAAAAAGTATCGTAAATGAATTTAAAGGGAGAAGAACATGTCTAAATTTTAGGGATCTAAGAAAGAGGAGGAAGAATAAATGATGAAGATAAAGATTGAGAGTTAGGACTTTAAATTTATAATTGTGTATGAGTTTAAATAAATTTAGAGTACTAATTTAAGGTAAATTCATTGTTTATCTACGTCAGCTTGTAACAAATTGTTAAATTAACACTTAACTGTACATATTAAGAACGTTAAAATCGTTAATAACATTTAAACTAACAAATACTCTCGTTTCTGAAAATAATAGATACATTTGATTATTTTAAAAAATAAAAGACTTAATTAAAGTGAATTAAAAATTTCAGGATCTTTTTAAGACATTACCTCAATATTAATCTTATGCAGTATAATCAAAACTTAAAGTATTAAGAAAATTGTTTTGCAAACGGGTATCCGTTAAAGAGATAAAAGGGCAAAAAATATTGAAAACAAATAAAAGCTTAAGTTTTCAGTATCATCAAAGGCATTAAATTTTGCTATTTTATCTCGCTAATAACTAGTGGTTTAGTAAAAAAAAAAAATCTGCCCATAATTAATCGATCTCATTAGTAATTATAGAGCTCTTTTCATAATTTTCTTGTGGAAAAATATTACTGTTACATCAAAAGTGTGCAAATTAACTTTAATACGAGAGATACAATAATGTAATACATTAATATTAAATTAAAATGGTGTAATGCTCTAATATGGAATGAGTATAAGTAATTGTGAGTAAATACAAAGAGAAATCGTCATTAACAATTTTTAAAGGAAGAAGTTAGATTTGAAAATTTAAAATCATTACTTATTATTTTTTTAATTTTTTTTAGTCAATTAAAATTAAATCATTACTAACGTTTTTTTTAAATATTAAATTTCAGCCAATTAAAATTGTTACTAATGATTTTTTTTAAAAATAAATTTTAGAAAATTAAAATCGTTATTGACGAATTTTCTTTTTCAGTAACTATTTCATATTAACAAAATTCATCAACAAATCCCAATAGTTGGTAATTAAATATCATATTACAACCCAATATTAAAAAAATTTAACCTCAAAAATTGAACATCGGCGTTTAAGCTAATAAAATTGAGTTGGAAGAACTTTGAAACTTATGTAATTATATCGTCATAATTTAATTATATGTAATAATTTTAAAATGGTTTGTTTGTATGTGCAACAAGAAAACGTGAAATGACTAGTAGTAATGTGCAAGTAAAAGATTTCGTTAATTGTTATCATTATCATTTCATGTTTCGTTATTCGATTGCCGTTTTCGAAAACGCCATAAGTATAAATAGTAAGGAAAATATAACGTAAGGCTTACGTACTAATGAACTATTACTTATTAGGGATAATTAAATTGATGAATATAATATGGACTTTAATTTTCGACACAATGGAAACGCTTGGTGCTTGGATTGTATTGTATGTATTTTATTGATAATGGGGCCAAAACGCTAAAAAATCACGATAGTTCTAAAAAAAGAAATACTTAGTGTTGAATTAAGAAATACTTATTATCTCAATGCTATGAAAACTAAAAAAATATAATATACATTAAACATAAGTTTAACAATAATTAGTGTTGAATTAAGATGTGAAGCCGATACAAATTGACCAAAATCTTCATATATAACATCCTAATTATTGAAACTAAAAAATATGTGATACAGTGAATTTTTTATTTATCAATATTTGCAATTAGTATTAGGATAAACATAGTTATTATATATTTAATAGACTCTCTCGCAAAAGATTCTCTTTTAGATTTATAATATAAATTGTGCATAAATCCACATTGAATAATAGGACAAGCAGGTTTTTAAAAATTTTGTGATTGACTTATAGATTTTTAAAGAAAATAAAGTATAAAGTAAGTTCTTTAAATAAATTTATAATAGATTATTTATGTCCTAAATGAAAAAGAAAAAAAATTCCAAGTAAGTTCTTGAAGAATTAAAACGCCGAATTTACAAGCTTTTGAAAATTTATAATTAAATTTTCTCCCCCTAAAGATTACTAATAGAGTTGGATTGAGACTTGAACTGATGAAGCAAGATCAGAAAAGGATCTGAACCAAGAGAAAAAAAAATAAGAGAGAATTGTGAAACAAGAATATTGAGTGCATTGAATTGATTCTGAATAATACATATATCACTGGCTTGTGACGAGTATTCATATAATTTTGATTAACATGCTTATTGGAAAAATTCTTGGAGACAATAATTTTTAATAATTTTATTTATTATTTAATTAGTACAAATATTAAATTATTTTTAATAAAGATATTTTATTAATTTATATATATAAATTTTAAAAAATATTACTATAAATTATATTAATTTATGTGTATAAATTTTAATAAATATAAATATAAATTATTATATAATTTTGTGTGTTAATTTTTATAAATATAAGTATAAATTATTATTAATTAAATATTAATTTAAATTAATAATATTTACTCATCATATAATATTATTCTAGTTGATGGACATTGAAGACTTGCATAGTTTGTTAAAACCACTGATACCTAACTAACCGATAATACAACTTTGTATATATGGATGACATTCTCGTTATCGATAATTATCTAAATCCTATTATTTCAACTATTTCTCAATTGATACCTATAATAAGTTTATCACGAATTATTTTAGAAATTTATTTTTTCTATCACGCTGAAAATTTTTGGAAGCAACAAGGATTAAATTTTTAATTTTTAATTATAAAAGTTATAATATCACTATGTCATGAAATTATTTATTCCAAAAACATATATTGTTGGATAATACAAAATGAATTATATATCTAAATAAGTTGAACCTCTAACGTGTAATATACAAGATAATAATAGTAATAAACTAATAATCTTAGGTATCAAATCTTCGTTTTGATAACATATGATAGATTTAAAAAAAAAAAAGAAAAAAAACACTTTAAAAGGAAACAAAACAAATTAATTAAAACAGATACAAAAAACAGGCAAGGACCATGAAAGTTAACATTGTCAAAAAATGAAAGGGGACCAAAAGAGTCAAGTTTTGAATATCTGATAATACATAACTACTATTCCAAATTAGCTACATGACATCTAAAGGAGCCAAACACACACAACATTTATAAACGAGGCTATACGAATAAGTGCGTGTCATTTTGAAAAGGAAATATAAAGAGTGCATGTCATTTTCATTATTTATTTCTCGCATTTAAGGCTAGCTAGCTAGTCATGAATGATCAATAATTATTATTCATTGATTAAGGCTACTTTTTTATCTATCTTTTGCAAATGTGTGTATTATATATATCAATCTAGATTGTGATAAAGTAAGTGAATCACAAATGATGAAATGAATAATTTTTTTTTTATTCTATATGTGAGGTCGTAGAATAAAACTAAGTGATAATCATCAGATTTTTCGTGTGAGGGTGAGGCTAACATCTCTGCAGAGTTGAGTGGCTATGTAGGTCTATAAATTGAAGATGTATATAGATGTACAAAAACTTAATCATCAAATTAATCCCTAAAAAATATTCATTATTTAAACTGGTCTCTAATTTTTTTAATTAAATTCGTTTTTTAAAAATTTTAAATTAATTATATCACTTCTTCCATCACTCTATTACTAATAATATCAAAATTTGTTAATGTGATACATTATTAAATAACATCACAACACACATCTAATAATCCTAATTGACTATTAACATATCTAATTTATAAATTATATTAAATTAATCCTAAATTGAGAGATTTCAATGCCTCAAATTCTTCCATCAATTAAATTTTAATTTGATCTAATTTCATAAATTTATTATGTTAATAGTCAAAAAAATTTTTAGGTGTGTGTTATGGTGCCACTTAATGTATCACATTAGTAAATTTTGACACCATTAACAAAGAAAATAACGAAAAGATTAACATGACTAATTAAAAATATTTAAAAAACAAAATTTGATTAATAAAATCTTTCAATGACCAATTTAGAAATCGAATGATCTTTTAGAGACTAATTTGATTATTTACTCATATACAAAATATTGCGTACATATAAAAAATTAATTATTAAATTAACTACAATATATTTGTATCTAAATGTCCATAATATTTAATTTATTTTTAACATGTATTTTATATTTTAATATATATTCATAAATAATTAATTTAATAATTAATTTTCTATATCTAAGATTAGTTTGAATGAGTTATTTATTTATTTTTATTTTTATAAAAATATATTTTTTAATAGACAAATATTATTTTATATTTGAATAGAATTTTTAAGTATTAAAAATACCTTTTACTTCGATTTTTTTAAAAGTAAAATATTGTTGATTTTTAGTAGAAAATAAATAATTTATTTTTTTAATATTTTTTTAAATGTATCCAAATGTATTTAAAATTTAATAAAAATATTTTATTTTTAATAAAAATCTTTTTCCACTTAAATATTCTAATCTAAACTAACAAGTAGTATTGCTATAAAATCACTCACTATAAAAGTTTAAGTTCGTAAGAGAATGTAATATGAGTGATTATATCTCTAACACTATTTCTCAAACAAAATCTTTTTTAAATTTGCTTAACTTTTACATAGATATTCTTTTTTCTTTTTATTTGTCTTATTCTTTAATTTTATATTGATAGGAAAAAATAACATTTAAAATGACAACACTATCTAAATATGTGGGTACCCATCCCGCTCCTAATCACTCGGGTGGATAATTATTCGTTCCAATATATATATTGTGTGTGTCAGATAATTAGTAAAATAATTAATAATATTATATTATTTTTAAATTTTTACTTTAAATTTATATTATATATGTAATGATGGTTATATAAATTTTAATATTTAATTTTATTTGTTAAATTTTAATAATTATAGGGACGAACACCTGTGCGGACGAGTTAGCTATAGGGTTTAATTTTTTATTATCCGTGGTTGAAGCAGAGCAAATTCTATGTGGGTTATTCTAGGGAGGATAAGGTAGGGTAGGGCAAAAATCTGCCTCTACCCTCCTAAAGTAAGAATATTTTTTTGAATTTATTTGATTTTTGTATTATTTTTTATTTGTTTTATGCTTTTTTTTTTTTAGAGTAAAGGTTCTCAAGTAAGCTGTGAAGGGAGTTGAATTAAGAAACTACTTTTAACACTTAATAAAATAAATTATATAGTACACTATAATCAAGATATTTTGTTATCTTGTTCTGTAAATGCAGAACAGAACGAAAATGAAAGTTACAGAGTTTAAGAATGAAGAAGAATAACACCACAATATATTCTGATTCAGCCATAAAGTGCAATGTAACTTATGACTGATTTTCACCAGTCAACGGTATAATTTTTCACTATAATTAATAAGGATTACAATTACCAATTTTAAAAAATTCACACTCTTGTAAATCACTTAAATTATCCAAAACTTAATAACTCACTTATTAAGTGCTAACCCAACTTAATTAAAGAGAACTAAGTGTACTCTAAACTCAACACACTTTCAAAGTCAAAATTTTAAACAAAAAATTAAATGATTTTTGTGTGTATTATTCTCTCTATCTTTTGTATCTTTTAAGCTTAAATTTAGATAAAAAATATGAATAAACTCGAATAATAAAAAGGCAAATGTTGTGTGTATATGATCAGATTATACTCTAATGGTTGCCTTCTTCTTTTGATGAATTCTTCATATATAGAGCTAATATCTTTTTTCAATGTTAGAATAATTTTTATTTTGATCAAGCTAGTTGATACACCTTTAATATTGTAGTCATTTGGTGTTGAAGAGAAAATCCATTATGTGCTAATTTGTTTGAATTATGGATTGTTTGATTATAATTTTTTATTATTGCCAATCTATTAATACTTACAAGACTCATAAAAAAATCAATATAATAAAAAATTATTAATTATATTTGTCATCACAAGATAATTAATTAATATTTGACTCAATATAAAATTTACTAAAGATTTAATTTTAAATTTTTTGAACATAAAATTTTTCATTTTAAAAATTTAAACTGATAAAAAAAAAATAACACAACCGTTATATATCTAACAAATGATTATATATGTAGTAGTCTTCGCCAATTCTAATCTATATATAATTTTAATTTGTCTTATATTCGAACATTTTCCTTTGGAATTCGGCAACCTTAGGGATCATTATAATTTATAAATGTAAGTCGCTGGTGGTAGTAAGTGTTACACTACAAAAATTAAGAGTTAAATGGCAAGTCAAAATTAAAATCTTAAAAGGAAAGGAAAACCGCACCAAATTAAATCATATCATACATTACATACCTGTAACATATGATTCGTTCATATGTTAAATCTCATAAACTGTGAATTGCAAAACTTTAACTACCAATACCATCATTATCCACAAATGAAAAGAACGGCAACTCTGCAATATCAATGTGGAATTCAAACATATCATTGTACCACCAAACTGAGTACTAGTGAAGATGCTAAAGATGGCAAGAAACGTTGGGACCATTATGTTTTTGGCCCCATTGTGCTTTCATTCCATAATCTGAATGCCAAAATTAAATTCCCATATACTACATAACATTTAATTCCTTTTGGTACAAATCCCATATATGCCCTACAAGTATCAACTTGGCCTATTTCAAGTTGCAACTATATGTTAGTGTTTTATTATTATTATTATTATTATTATTATTATTATTATTTTTATCACAATAGAAGGGACAATTTTTCAAAAACAAACAAATAAATATATAATATATAAGTTTAAATTTTATGTACCATTAATATAAAAAAATTTATATATAATATATATATTATTCAATTAGCAAAAAAAAAATCATTTATATACTCATAAAAATTATAAATACTGACAAAATTATTCATAAAAAAATAATTTTATATTTATTAAAAATAAATTTCATTTAATAAAAATAACCAAACGTTAAATTTTGGTTGATTCCATTAAAAAAATTATCCAATTTTCCAAAATTACTGGCATCATCTCCTACTCCGCCACTACCACCTTCACGCTTTAATTCCTTTCTTCCCCTTTCAAAACAAAACATCTCATCGACACAATAAACTCAAATTTTGCTACCTAAAACTCTCATGATCAAACAATAGAAAAGTAATTTTGTTGTCAAAGTATGAAATAATAATAGCTCCTCACCAACACTAAGTGTGTGTGCTTGAAAAAATGATAAGATAAAAAATCATATTCTTATATTTAATTCAAAGTTTATTAAAATATTATTTTTAAATAAGTTTGATTTCAGAGAATTAAATATCATCCCTTCAATTTTTACCTTTATCCTGAATATATATATTTGATTCTCATAATTCTCATGAAAATAAAATCTGAATAATAAAATAATATTTGAACCGCATACTCCCAAAGATTCAATTTCTGTAAGAAATTAAACCTCCTGAAATTTTAGTAGGTCGAAAGACACCAACTCCCTAGTTTCCCTTCACATCCGTATCATAAACCCAAACCCAATTCCACTTCTCATCCATGTAAACCCCGGTTAAATTAGTAGATAATTAGTTAATAAATTAATTTTTAATAAGGAGAATTAGAAATGTGAATAGTATATTAAATTAGGATAGAGCTCATCGAAACGAGAATTTTGACACTAATTTTGAAGAAATCGGTCCAAGATTGGACCGAATGGGCCGAACCGGTTGAACCGGGCCCAAACCGGACCGTGGGCCCAACCAGACCAGCCCTTTAAGTAAAGGCCACGTCCTTCTTGTTCTCATTTTGGCTGCATCGAAGGGAAACAGAAGAGAGAAAAGGAAGGACGTCAAACCCTCCCGTTAACTTCCGTACACCGCAACTTCTCCGTTCGAGCTCCGATCGCCGCACCGTTTGCGGCCACGCGTTCACCGCGTTGAGCTCTACATTTCTACCGGAACAATTTCATAGGTAACTTGATATTCCACTTCAGTCTCTCATTTCCCCCAATTTTTGAATTTTAAGTGGGAATGTTGAATTTCTTTGATTTCTGATGTTTTAGGATCCAATTAGCTTGAGAAAAACGTTTACTCTTGCTTATGTGAAGCTTGGATAAGGTGAGGATACGATAATTTTATTTTAATTTCATTGAATTTGAGCTTTGAGTATTAAATTGGATATATATGTGTTATGAATGTGTATTAGGTTGTGAATAAATAATTGGAGCTTGAAATTGTGAATACTGGAACTTGGAGGAAGCGGATTAGTTGAAGTTTTGAGGGCTGTGTTCTTTTAGGAAAATTGTCTTGGAATAATACTTGGGAATCGGCTAAGGTATGGTTTAGGTTTCTTGTATTTAATATATAATGTTCTGTGAAAACTTAGGCTAGATGACCATAGGATAAGTTGGAATGCGGGTTAATGTTTAATGTTTAGTAATTTTTCGATGAATATATTTGGTTGAAGTTTATTGGATAATTAGTTATTAATTTTGGATGGTGAATGTTATTATTGATGAACATGGTTGGTTTGGTGCTTGTTGATTAATTAATGATTCGGTGAATTATTGATTTGAGGTATTTTGTGTTAAAAGCCTAGGATTTGTGAACTATGACTCTTAGTTGAATTTTGGTTGTTGGATTTGAATATTGTATGAGTTTAATTGTTGATCTGAGGTAGATTTATTGTGGTGATTGTTATGATGATAAGGAAGGGTATGTTGAATTGAAAAGAATGCAGGTTTGGACCCGAAAAGGGTGGCAAAATCCGAGTTTTAGAGGAGATGCTGCCGAAATTTTATAGAAATTAGAGATTTTGTTTATATGATTATCTAAAAAGATTTAGATTCAAAGGGTATATGGTTTGATTTAGAGTTATTAAGAAAATGGGCATGTTTTAAGTTTGATTCATTTAGAAAAGAATGAATTATGTTTTGAATTGGAACTATTGATGGACGGAATGGGAGGTGTGATAGTGAAGGATAAGGATTGAATATGATTGATGTATGATGATGAATGAAAATGCGATTGAGAATGATGTTGATGTTGATGAATTATAATTGAATTATTTATATGGCTTATGAATTTGAATAATCTGAGATACGAGATTCCCTGGATTAAGTGCCGTGGCTTGCCACCATGTGTACCAGGTTGAAAACTTGATACTCTGTTGACCCTACGACGTAAGTGTGTGACCGGGCACTATATAAATTCCCGGGAATGTTACCCCCATTGAGTATTATTGATTATTTGAGAAAAAACTATGCATAGACTCTTGGGGATGCACGTCGGGGGACAGTCTAAGTACAATTCAGACTTGTCGGGTTGGCTGGATAACCGACAGATGAGCCTCATCAGCCATAGGACAGGCATGCATCATATGCATATTACTTGAATTACTTGCTTGTGTATTAACTGGGTGTGCTTAAATGTACTTGCCATGTTAAATGTATATTTGTTATTTGCAGTACTTGTAACCTTCTTGTGTTTGCCTTTGTTTGTTTACTTGTCTGTGAAAATGCATGATGTAGTTGGAGGTAAGGAGGAATGGCAGAATGGGATTTAGATTTAAGGTTAAGTTAAGTTAGGTTTAAATATCCTTAGTAAACCACCTTTTATGGCTTCTATTTAATACTTTAAGCTCTATAATCTGAGTGTCGGCGTTCTAGGATTGCCTCTGGCATTCCCAGGACCTTATATATTATGTGTGTGGCACCTTTACCATACTGAGAACCTCTGGTTCTCATTCCATACTATGTTGTTGTTTTTCAGATGCAGGTCGAGAGGCATCTCGTTAGGCGTCTGGACTCTTGAAGCGGAGTGGTTACTGGGTTATTTTGTTATGTTATGATGTATATATATGTACTTAGCTTTCTCTCCACATAACTTATTCTTTTTGATCCTCCTAGAGGTGTATGGAGAGGCAGAATTTTGTTTATGTACATTTAGGTTTTGGATATGTATATATATATGTATATATGGGTGTATATTCTCCGGCCAGTCTTGACTTCGCAGGCTGAGTCAGGAGCTCGTTATTTTGTATCTTTGACTCTCTGTTCTTGTTTTGGGTTTCTTTACACTTGACAGCTGTAGCTTTCTTAGCATGCAAGTTAACTCATTTCTCGAGTGTTGCGCTTTTATATTCGCGATTTTTATTTCCTCTATTCTTCAAGGCTCCTAGAATATTATAATTCTTCTGCTATTATAAATATACATTTTATTTTAGAGGTCGTAATACCACACCACCTCTGCTTTACGACTTAAGCGTAAAGCTTAGTGTGGTAGGGTGTTACATTATGGTATCAGAGCAGTTCGTTCCTATAGAGCCTGAAAGACGGACTGATTGTACTTCTGTGCATTCTCTGTATATGTGTTTATGTGCTATTAGGATATCTGACTGATATATATGGCATAAACGTTTGTGAGCATGCATTTGGAACTTAAAGCATTAGACTTGCGATATTGAGACTGATCAACTTAATATCACTTGTTTGGTGTATATAGGGACCAGATGTCAACTCGCGGACGCGGTCGCGGGCGAGGTAGAGGTAGGACAGGCACCGTTACTCCTGCTCCCATAGGGACTGATCCAGTAGACTTTATGGCTGCCCTGGGAAATATGGCTGCAGCTATGCAGGCGACAGCCGAGGCACTGGGTAATCAAATAAACCAGGGGAATCATGGGAACAATAATGATGAGGGCGGTCCAATGACACTTGCTACATTTCTGAAAGTTCACCCTCCGACTTTTAGGGGAACCTCAAATCCCACTGACGCAGATAATTGGATTCAGGCTATGGAAAGGGCGTTACAGGCACAACAGGTTCCTGAAGAGCAATGGGTTGAATTTGGAACTTATCAGTTGCAAGGTGAAGCTCAGTATTGGTGGCAGGGAACACGACGTATCCTGCAGCCTGATGGTGCTGCGATTCCTTGGGAGGTTTTTCGGACAGAGTTCTATAAGAAATACTTTCCTAATTCAGTCAGAAATGCCAAGGAACTTGAGTTAATGCAGTTAAAGCAGGGACAGATGACTGTTGCTGAGTATACTAGTAAGTTTGAGGAGTTGTGTCGCTTTTCTCGTATCTGTCAAGGTGCGCCTGAAGATTTTGCTGAATGGAAGTGTATTAAATATGAAGGAGGTCTTCGGAGTGATATTCTGAGCTTCGTTGCCCCAATGGAGATCAGGGTGTTTTCTGAATTGGTGAATAAGAGTAGGGTGGCTGAGGATTGTGTGAGGAAGGCGACAGCAGAGAAAGGAAGTTTGAGGGTGCCTTTTCAGAGACCTTCAGGAAGGAACTTTGCTCCGAGAGGTAGAAATTTCAAGCGTGGAGGTTTTGTTCCGCAGCAGACTCAGGGTCAAGGTAATTACAGAAGGCTGAATACCAATGTTAATCAGGGAAGAAGGTTTGGGAAGCAGCCACAGCAGGATCTGAATTGTCAGAGGTGTGGAAGGTATCATCCTGGAGTTCCGTGCAGAGTAGGACTTGGAGTATGCTATTCATGTGGACAGCCCGGACATATGGCCACCAATTGCCCGGAGAAGAAGAAGTATGAGTCTGGTAGGGTGCAGCAGCCGGGGAGAGTATACACCACTTCTACCATATGTGCTGAGGGATCTGAGACACTGATTAGAGGTAATTGTGAAATGGCTGGTAAAATCTTAAATGCTTTATTTGATTCAGGTGCAAGTCATTCATTTATTGCATTTGAAAAGGCCCATGAATTAGGATTGAGAATGGTGGTTTTAGGTTATGATTTGAAAATATATAATGCTACTCATGAAGCTATGGTGACTAGGATAGGATGTCCACAAGTTCCCTTTCGAGTACAACAGCGTGAATTTGTGCATGATTTGATTTGTTTGCCTATGACTGGTCTTGATCTCATTTTGGGATTGGATTGGTTATCCAAGAATCATGTTTTGCTTGATTGTTCTGAGAAGTCAGTACAGTTTATGCCGGAAGGGTCAGAAGCACCGGTTGTGGTGAATAGTTACTATTTAAATTCTATGATAGTAACCTGTTCTGGAACTGAATGTCAGGGTATTATGTTATTAACTGCGGGAGTATCAGGTGATGATCAGAGTTTAGAGCAGATTCCGGTTGTATGTGAATTTCCAGATGTGTTTCCGGATGATATTAATGAATTCCCACCTAACCGAGAGGTTGAATTTGCAATCGAGTTGGTACCTGGATCCGGTCCAATTTCGATTACTCCTTATAGGATGTCACCTTTAGAAATGGCTGAATTGAAAGCTCAGCTGGAAGATTTGTTGGGTAAGCATTTCATCCGACCAAGTGTTTCTCCGTGGGGAGCACCAGTGTTACTAGTAAAGAAGAAGGATGGGAGTATGCGTTTGTGTGTCGACTATCGGCAGTTGAATAAGATCACTGTGAAGAACAAATATCCGTTGCCTAGAATCGATGATCTAATGGATCAGTTACAGGGAGCCGGTGTGTTTTCTAAGATTGATCTGCGATCCGGATATCATCAGATAAGGGTTAGAGATGAGGATATTCCGAAGACTGCTTTCAGGACGCGTTATGGTCATTATGAATATACAGTAATGTCTTTTGGGTTAACTAATGCCCCGGCAATATTTATGGATTATATGAACAGGATTTTCCGACCGTATCTGGACAAGTTTGTTATTGTCTTCATTGATGACATTCTTGTTTATTCTAAGACTGAAGAGGAACATACTGATCACTTGCGAACTGTGCTGCAAATTCTGAGAGACAGAAAGTTGTACGCTAAGTTATCTAAATGTGAGTTCTGGAAGAGTGAAGTGAAGTTTCTCGGCCACGTGGTAAGTAAGCAGGGAATAGCTGTGGATCCTGCTAAGGTTGAAGCAGTGATGAATTGGGAGCGACCAACTTCAGTGACAGAGATTAGGAGTTTCTTAGGTTTGGCGGGGTATTATCGCAGATTCATTAAGGGATTTTCACATCTCGCCTTACCTTTAACTAAATTGACTAGGAAAGATACGCCTTTTATCTGGACTCCAGAGTGTGAGGAGAGTTTTCAAGAATTGAAGCACAGGTTGACTACTGCACCTGTATTGGTATTACCTGAACCAAGTGAACCGTTTGAAGTGTATTGTGATGCATCTCTGAAAGGTTTAGGGTGCGTTCTGATGCAGCACCAGAATGTTGTGGCATACGCCTCACGGCAGTTAAGGCCGCATGAAATGAACTATCCGACACACGATTTGGAACTTGCTGCTGTTGTGTTTGCTTTAAAGATTTGGAGGCATTATCTCTATGGTGTTAAGTTTCATGTTTTCTCAGACCATAAGAGTTTGAAGTATCTTTTTGAGCAGAAAGAGTTAAATATGCGTCAGAGGAGGTGGATGGAGCTTTTGAAAGATTATGATTTTGAATTGAATTATCATCCAGGAAAAGCGAACGTTGTGGCGGACGCTTTGAGTCGGAAGTCTTTATATGCAGCTTGGATGATGCTACAGGAGGAAGAACTACTGAAGGCATTTCAAGGTTTGAATTTAGGAATTAGAGAAGAATCTGGAATTTTGTGTTTGAGTCAGTTGCAGATTTCAAGTGATTTTAAATCAGAACTTCTGAAGGCTCATCAAGACAGTGAAGCGTTACGTAAAGTATTACCGGCAGTTGAACAGGGAAAACAGTTGAGAGTGTCAGAAGGCCAGGATGGTTTATGGAGGTTCAAGAACCGGATTATTGTGCCTAATGTTGGAGACCTGCGACAAAGTATCTTGAAGGAAGCTCATAAGAGTGGGTTCTCAATTCATCCAGGGAGTACTAAAATGTATCAGGATCTGAAAGTGATGTTCTGGTGGCCAGGGATGAAGAATGATGTGGCATTGCATGTATCTAAATGTTTAACGTGTCAGAAGGTTAAGATTGAGCATCAGAGACCATCAGGGACCCTTCAGCCTTTGGAGATTCCACAATGGAAATGGGAGAGTATCGCAATGGATTTTGTGATAGGTTTGCCTAGAACCCGATCGGGTTGTGACGCTATTTGGGTGGTTGTGGATCGACTAACAAAATCAGCTCACTTTCTTCCTATCCGAATAAGTTGTTCAATGGAAGAATTAGCTCGAATGTATATTAAAGAGATTGTCAGGTTGCATGGCGTGCCTTCTACCATTATATCTGACAGGGATCCTCGCTTTACATCAAGGTTCTGGGGAGCTTTTCAGCGTGCATTTGGAACTCAGTTAAGTTTGAGTACTGCGTATCACCCTCAGACAGATGGTCAGTCAGAAAGAACTATTCAGACCTTGGAGGATATGCTAAGGGCTTGTGTTTTGGACCAGCCTACGAGCTGGGATCGGTATATGCCATTAATAGAATTTGCTTATAATAATAGCTATCATGCGAGCATCGGAATGGCTCCATATGAGGCTCTGTATGGCAGAAAATGTCAGTCTCCACTGTGTTGGTATGAAACTGGAGAAAGAAGTTTGTTAGGGCCTGAGATGATAGCTGAAACTACTGAACAGATAAAGAAAATTCGTAGTCGAATGCTTATAGCCCAAAGCCGTCAGAAGAGCTATGCTGATCAGAGGCGAAAGCCTTTGGAATTTGAAGAAGGAGAACATGTCTTTTTGAAAGTTACACCAACCACTGGAGTGGGAAGAGCTATTAGGACCAAGAAACTGAATCCTCGTTATATTGGACCGTTTGAGATTCTGAAGAGAATTGGACCAGTGGCTTATAGAATTGCCTTACCGCCGTACCTTTCGAATTTGCACGATGTGTTTCATGTATCACAGCTTCGGAAGTATACTCCTGATGCAAGTCATGTTCTAGAACCAGAACCAATCCAAGTGAGAGAAGATCTAACACTTCCAGTAATTCCGGTAAGAATTGATGACACTAGTGTTAAACGATTACGAGGAAGAGAAGTATCATTGGTAAAAGTAGCTTGGAGTCGAGCTGGTATTGAAGAACACACATGGGAACTCAAATCAGATATGCAAAAAGACTATCCACATCTCTTTTCAGGTAACTAGATTTGAATTTTGAGGGCAAAATTCTTTATTAGGTGGGTAGGATGTAAACCCCGGTTAAATTAGTAGATAATTAGTTAATAAATTAATTTTTAATAAGGAGGATTAGAAATGTGAATAGTATATTAAATTAGGATAGAGCTCATCGAAACGAGAATTTTGACACTAATTTTGAAGAAATCGGTCCAAGATTGGACCGAACGGGCCGAACCGGTTGAACCGGGCCCAAACCGGACCGTGGGCCCAACCAGACCAGCCCTTTAAGTAAAGGCCACGTCCTTCTTGTTCTCATTTTGGCTGCATCGAAGGGAAACAGAAGAGAGAAAAGGAAGGACGTCAAACCCTCCCGTTAACTTCCGTACACCGCAACTTCTCCGTTCGAGCTCCGATCGCCGCACCGTTTGCGGCCACGCGTTCACCGCGTTGAGCTCTACATTTCTACCGGAACAATTTCATAGGTAACTTGATATTCCACTTCAGTCTCTCATTTCCCCCAATTTTTGAATTTTAAGTGGGAATGTTGAATTTCTTTGATTTCTGATGTTTTAGGATCCAATTAGCTTGAGGAAAACGTTTACTCTTGCTTATGTGAAGCTTGGGTAAGGTGAGGATACGATAATTTTATTTTAATTTCATTGAATTTGAGCTTTGAGTATTAAATTGGATATATATGTGTTATGAATGTGTATTAGGTTGTGAATAAATAATTGGAGCTTGAAATTGTGAATACTGGAACTTGGAGGAAGCGGATTAGTTGAAGTTTTGAGGGCTGTGTTCTTTTAGGAAAATTGTCTTGGAATAATACTTGGGAATCGGCTAAGGTATGGTTTAGGTTTCTTGTATTTAATATATAATGTTCTATGAAAACTTAGGCTAGATGACCATAGGATAAGTTGGAATGCGGGTTAATGTTTAATGTTTAGTAATTTTTCGATGAATATATTTGGTTGAAGTTTATTGGATAATTAGTTATTAATTTTGGATGGTGAATGTTATTATTGATGAACATGGTTGGTTTGGTGCTTGTTGATTAATTAATGATTCGGTGAATTATTGATTTGAGGTATTTTGTGTTAAAAGCCTAGGATTTGTGAACTATGACTCTTAGTTGAATTTTGGTTGTTGAATTTGAATATTGTATGAGTTTAATTGTTGATCTGAGGTAGATTTATTGTGGTGATTGTTATGATGATAAGGAAGGGTATGTTGAATTGAAAAGAATGCAGGTTTGGACCCGAAAAGGGTGGCAAAATCCGAGTTTTAGAGGAGATGCTGCCGAAATTTTATAGAAATTAGAGATTTTGTTTATATGATTATCTAAAAAGATTTAGATTCAAAGGGTATATGGTTTGATTTAGAGTTATTAAGAAAATGGGCATGTTTTAAGTTTGATTCATTTAGAAAAGAATGAATTATGTTTTGAATTGGAACTATTGATGGACGGAATGGGAGGTGTGATAGTGAAGGATAAGGATTGAATATGATTGATGTATGATGATGAATGAAAATGCGATTGAGAATGATGTTGATGTTGATGAATTATAATTGAATTATTTATATGGCTTATGAATTTGAATAATCTGAGATACGAGATTCCCTGGATTAAGTGCCGTGGCTTGCCACCATGTGTACCAGGTTGAAAACTTGATACTCTGTTGACCCTACGACGTAAGTGTGTGACCGGGCACTATATAAATTCCCGGGAATGTTACCCCCATTGAGTATTATTGATTATTTGAGAAAAAACTATGCATAGACTCTTGGGGATGCACGTCGGGGGACAGTCTAAGTACAATTCAGACTTGTCGGGTTGGCTGGATAACCGACAGATGAGCCTCATCAGCCATAGGACAGGCATGCATCATATGCATATTACTTGAATTACTTGCTTGTGTATTAACTGGGTGTGCTTAAATGTACTTGCCATGTTAAATGTATATTTGTTATTTGCAGTACTTGTAACCTTCTTGTGTTTGCCTTTGTTTGTTTACTTGTCTGTGAAAATGCATGATGTAGTTGGAGGTAAGGAGGAATGGCAGAATGGGATTTAGATTTAAGGTTAAGTTAAGTTAGGTTTAAATATCCTTAGTAAACCACCTTTTATGGCTTCTATTTAATACTTTAAGCTCTATAATCTGAGTGTCGGCGTTCTAGGATTGCCTCTGGCATTCCCAGGACCTTATATATTATGTGTGTGGCACCTTTACCATACTGAGAACCTCTGGTTCTCATTCCATACTATGTTGTTGTTTTTCAGATGCAGGTCGAGAGGCATCTCGTTAGGCGTCTGGACTCTTGAAGCGGAGTGGTTACTGGGTTATTTTGTTATGTTATGATGTATATATATGTACTTAGCTTTCTCTCCACATAACTTATTCTTTTTGATCCTCCTAGAGGTGTATGGAGAGGCAGAATTTTGTTTATGTACATTTAGGTTTTGGATATGTATATATATATGTATATATGGGTGTATATTCTCCGGCCAGTCTTGACTTCGCAGGCTGAGTCAGGAGCTCGTTATTTTGTATCTTTGACTCTCTGTTCTTGTTTTGGGTTTCTTTACACTTGACAGCTGTAGCTTTCTTAGCATGCAAGTTAACTCATTTCTCGAGTGTTGCGCTTTTATATTCGCGATTTTTATTTCCTCTATTCTTCAAGGCTCCTAGAATATTATAATTCTTCTGCTATTATAAATATACATTTTATTTTAGAGGTCGTAATACCACACCACCTCTGCTTTACGACTTAAGCGTAAAGCTTAGTGTGGTAGGGTGTTACAATCCACACCACAACAACTCTAATTTCAATCACACACCTAAAATTTTTAAACCTCACTTTCTTCAGCAATCACTTTAATTCCTTCTTTTGCTCTTATTCTACCACAGGATTACCAAAACTAAGTTGCCAAATTTGCAACTTCACATCGAAAACAACCATGGCTAGCAACCATAAGCTACGTACGAGATCAGAAGAACACCTAAAGTGAATTCTTTTCAGCGTCGCTTAGTCTGAACACTCGAAGAAACTAGTAACAGCATAGAATAGAAAAAAATAGCCTTTATTCCCTTTCTGTCTTTTTTTAATTTTCTTTTAAAGTTTGGGACTTTGGTTTTGAAGTTTGCAAAAATTAAATAGAAAGAAGTGGTGAGGAGTAGCAGTGGTGGGTTGGGGAGGAATGGTGTTATTAGTTGGGGATAACATTGAATCACTTTTTAAATGTTAGGGATATAAATAAAAAGATTTAAACGTTAGGGACATAAATAAGATTTACTCCAAATGTTGAAGACAAAAATAATACTTTACTCTAATAAATAATACAAATAAATAATTTCATACTATTTTATTAATTTTAATATTTTATAAAACAAAATTATTTTTCAACTAAATTATAAAATAGATAAATTATATATTTAAGTATTTATTAAAATAAGTCTAATATTTTAATTTTTTTATATCACTATTATCTTTAATATGTTCCACAATATAATAATTGGTATCATAATATCAAATAAAAAAAATCTTATTATATTTTAAGTTTGTCATTTTATATTTTTTTATTGATCTTTAATATTTTTTGAAAAAAATTGATTTGTACAAAAAAATTATATGTTTAGTGTAGTTTTAGATGCTATTATATGAATTATAATTTTTAGTAATTTATTTCTATAATTATAAATTTATAATAATTTAAAAATAAAAATTAATTCATTTAATTTAAATATAAATACTTTTATATAATATATATATTTGACTTTTTAAAAAAAAATTTTCAAGATCCACCACTATATATATATATATATATATGTTTTTTTTTTGGGGGTCATGTATGATTATATGTCTTATGTTTATTTAGACCACCGCATTGGCACTTTGGTCTTTGAGTCCTGTTGTTGCTATCGAGAATTGTGAACACTTTTAGGCCTTCGGATTCAGCTGATGATGAAGAGCCTCAACAATAAGGCCCATTTTCATTTATTATTAGGTATTATTTTGTTGGACTTGTTATTAGTGTGACTTGGACACTTGGTTGGTGGAGTATGCAGGGTATAATGCCAATGGTGGTGATATTATCATGGAATGTTCGCACAGAGGCCCATCTTTTGTATCTGGTTTTTGAGCCCTCTATGCTTGTCCTTCGCCTTTGTTGGATCAACACATGAATATTATGGTATTTAGATTAATCTAATAGTTAACTTACTAATTCACTTAAACAAGTGTCAGAATTTGAACACTATTTTTTACATATAGTAATTTATTAATTATTTGTTAATAACAAATTCTTAAATAAAGTTTCAATCTGCAATAGATTAATTATTAATTTGTCGGGTTAAAAAATATCGTAAACAATTAAAAAAAATACAATATTGTATCAGTTTGATTTTTTTAAGAATAAAATATTATTTTGATCCCAACATTTGGAATAAATTCTATTTTAGTTTCTAACATTATAATCATCCTATTTTTAATCCAAAACATTTAAAATGATATTAATGTTATTCCATCATCAAATTTTTTATTAACAATTAACAGAATTGATGTAATGTTAAGAATATTTTTGTTAAAGTTATATTTATTCAACTTCTTTCATTTATCTTTATCCTTTTGTCAAGTCTAATTCTTATTCTCCTATTTTATTCTTCTTTTTTATTTTACACTATTAAATTCTTTAAGAAAAATTTCAAAAAAAAAAGTAAAAAATAGAATTTAAACAAACAGAGCTTTAATAAAAATATTATTAATAGTATATTAATTTCATTAAGTGTTAATAAAAAGTTTGCCGATAATATTATTTTATATATTTTAAAATAAAAATAAAACGATTAAAATAAAATATTATTAAAAATTAAAATAATCATATCAAATATTGAGACTAAAATAATATTTTATTTTTCTTTAATTGAATTCAATCCCATTGATAACCGTGTAAACAAGACCAGAAACAAAATTATAAAAATATAAATATCTATTAATATATATCGTGATATGATATTTATTTTATTTATAAAAATCTAGTAAATCTATCTATATCATATCTCTATTAATATATATCGTGATAAATATGATATTTATTTTATTTATAAAAATCTAGTAAATCTATCTATATTTTGCATTTTGGAAGATCTCCATATAACACAAATATTATTACTATACATTATAAGAGTAATATGTCAAATTGATTCTTCACATGAAAAAAAGAATCATCAAATTGGAAACCAATTTGTTTTATACTAATTTGTCTGTACAAAAATGGTTCAAGACTATTTTGATTCGTTTTTTTACCGTAAATTTTAGAAGGCTAAAATTGATAATATATTTATAATTTTTTGAATGTTTGAAAATGTTTTAGATAATTTTATAATATTTTAGAATATTTTAAAAAATCTCAAAATATTCTAAAAAAATTTTAAAAATTTTGGATGGTCATAAAGGATTATAGAAAAGTGTGGATGTATATAAAAATATGAATAATAGTATAGGATAATCTAAAAATATTTAGAAAAATGTGATAGGATAGATATTTGTAGTGAAAGTTCTGGATGTTCAATCTAGACTGTTGATTAGATTTAATTTTAACCATCCATTGAGGAGGTGGATGGCTATAAATAGGGGGTGAAAGTTAGAGTTTGTGTATGTGAGTTATTTGTAACAAATACTTGAGTAATAAAGTGTTCTTTCTACTAAAACTTCATTTCTCTTGTGTTCTCTTGTGTTCTTAACTTTCTTGTAAGTATTGAGGGTTAGGCTGATTTGGTCTTAACTCAAGGAGTTGAGTAAGTTTGAGTGCCGGTGACAATTTGGCATCAGAGCAATATTTGAGAGAGAGCACAAGTGGTTTATGGGTATGACTTCTAGTGTAACAATGGAGCATGTTGAGTCTCAAAGGAGAATGGATGTTATTCCTTCTCAATAGAGAAGCAAGAAGGCCCGTTCTTCAAGTGAGCTTTCAGGTAAGGGCTTTAACTTTTTAGAAAAGAGAGTTTCTATATTGGAGAATGTTCTATCCATTATGGATAAGCACTTCCAAAAGATAGAACACAACAAGGAGACTCTCCAGATTCATGTGTTGGGAGAACTAAATGCTTTTAAAGAAATCATGGTCCAAATAGAAGAGAAGTTTGAGAATTCTTTGAAACTATTTGAGAAGGTTCGAGTTTGATTTGAGGAGGCAAGATCTCCGACCAACTATTATAAGGGAGACGACAATGATTGATCTCCCAAAGTCAAAGGAGTTCAAGGGCGTGAGGGACGCTCGAGAGGTGGAGAACTTATGGAAAATTGAGAGGTACTTCGAAGGTCAAGGGGTGGTTGAAGATAGGGGTGTTCAAAACCGATCCAATCCGAACAAAACCAACCAACCGAACCGAATAAACCGATAACCGAATAAACTGAAAACCGAATAAACCAAAAATTTGAATTTTTGCAGTTCTTTGCGGTTCGATTCGGTTTTCGGTTTCAATAGAGAAAACCCTAACCGAACCGAACCAAACCGGTTTTATAAAAAAAAACCCAATATAAAAACAGCCTCTCTTCACAGTTCCCCTAAACTAGCCGCAACCACCCCTACCAGGAACCCTAACTCCCTCAAGCCCTCTCTGAGCCTCTCTAGTGCCGAATCCCAGCACCAAACCTCCTCCTCCATCTCCACCATCCACGCCGCCGAACAACACCATCACTGCGGCGCGGCCCTTTCCTCTCCCTCTCCCTTCCTCGTAGGCTCGCAGCACTTCGCTCTCTCCCTCATCCTCGACGGCTCCACACACCACGTCTCCAGCAGCCATCTCCTCCACGAACCAGCAGACGTCGTCGTCCTCGACAAACCGCCGTCTCTTCTTTTCCGTCATTGAAATAGTGTTGTCCTTCCATTTATGGTTTTTGGTTCATCGCCATCGTCGTCTCACCATCTTGCACCTCCGTTGTTCTCTATAATGGAGCCTAAGTCTCAGGTTGATTTTTTTTGTTCTGGTTTAATCTTCTAATTGATTCTAATTTATAATGAACAAGGCTTGTTCTTGATTCTATGGTTGAGTTGTTGATTCTGATTTTATTTCTTAATTCTGAACTTTTTGTTCTGTTTGATCTAAGGTAATTCTGGTTTAGGGTTGATTCTAAACTTTTTGTTTATTCAACGTTAATGTAGGAAAGGGAAAGGTAAAAGAGGAAGAATCTGTAGAATTGGTGCACAATTTGGAATTAATTTGGTTGTATTACTGATTTCATATGGTTCTATTTCTTGATTTAGTTTGGAATTGGTGCACCATTTTTGCAAAATTTTTAGAATTAGTTTAGTTGTATTTCTTGATTCCTCTTAATTCAGTTCAGGTTAATTATTGTTCCATCTGTTTTTGCTATTTTTGCTATAAAATTCAGTTCAGATTGATTATTGTTCCATCTATTTTATTTGATTATTGTTCAATATATTTGATTATTATTTAATCTGCAATGTTATGACTGTGAAATAGTTATTGGCTTATTGATTATTGAATATATTGGTTGAATGAATTTGTTGAATATATTTGTTGAATGTATTTTCCCTCCTAAAATGTATTATACTCTTATAATTTAGATGATGGAAAACACGGTCACTTGGAAGACTATGAGATATATGGATAGCAACTACTCATAAATCATAAGGTATCATTTTCTAGAAAATTGATGGGGTTATAGACATATGTACAATAATAGTACAATGATTTGGTGCTTGAAATTTTTTAGGGTTTACAATTGCAAGCATTATTAGTATTTAGTAATTTGGTATGAGGTATATGACTGATGTTTGTTAGTCAAGGCCGCAAGGTTAACAGTTACTGCCATGTTAGGCACCACATGCGCTTATGTTAAGAGTATGGATATTTGGAGTTAATTAAGTGATTCTCAATGTCGTTTTTCATCTCTAAATGAATTGTTGTGGTTTTCTTTGAATATGAATATCTTGATAAGATTGGAATGGATTGTCAATTGACTTTCCTTTTGTTGAAAATTATAGTTGCATTAGTAAAATTGCATATATAATATAGTATGGTAGTATTTTTTCGAATTGATTGAAAAAACTGAACAAACCAAACCAAACCAAATTGATTTTAATTGGTTTGGTTTGGTTCGGATGATCTTGATAAAAAAAACCGAACCAAACCGAACCGCAGTTTATTTAAAAGATTGGATTGGATGACTTTTCTCTCAAAAATCGAACCAAACTGCACCGCGAACACCCCTAGTTGAAGAAGCAATAAAGGTACGCATTGCACTTCTCTACTTTCCTGATAATGTTACTTTGTGGTGGAGAAAAAAATAAGTAGACATAAAAAATGGTACTTGTAACATAGCCACATGAGAAGATTTTAAAAGAGAGTTGAAAAGGCAATTCTTCCCTTAAAATGTGCTCTATGAAGTAAGAAATAAGTTGAGGGAGTTGAAGCACAAGAGTATGATTAGCAACTATGTAAAGAAGTTCACTATTCTCACGCTTCAAATTTTCAACTTAGCATCAGAGGATGCAATGTTCTTCTTCATTGATGGACTCCAAACTTGGCCAAAGCAAGAATTACAAAGAAAAAATATTAAGGATGTCGATGAAGCCATTGTGATGGCCAAATCACTCAATGAGTATCATCGAGGAGATTCTAAACCCAAGTATTCCTCCAAGCCTTGCTCTACTAAAAGTGGGAGAGACAAGGGAAAGAGTTTCTCAACCAACAAAGAAGGGAAGTACTCTTCAAAGAAAGAGTACGAGGAAAAGAAGAAGGCTTTCGTGTCAAAAGGATAATGCTTCGTGTGCAAGGGATCACACCAAATGAAGGACTATCCCAAGTTAAGGACTTTGGCATCCATCACCGAAGAACGAGAGGCTAAATCGTAGGTGACTGAATGTGTTGGATCTGTCCAACTGATGAATACTATAAATGGCAAAGAGGCAAGCTCTACAGAAAAGAAAGGCTTGATGTATGTCAAAGCTTTTATCAATAAAAAATCTGTCATGAATATGATCGACACTGGTGCTACACATAACTTCTTCACTCATGATGAAGCAAAGAGGATTGGATTGAATATCACTAAAAAGAATAGCTAGTTCAAATCCATGAATAATAAGGGTGAACATCTTAAGGGAATAGCAAAAAGGATTGAGATGACTCTTGGTTCTTGGATGGGACTTGTGAATTTCTCAGTAGCACCCATGAATGATTAGTCATCAAGTTCGATTTACAAAGGAATGCAAATATAATACCTATGCTATACTACGACATAGTATGTGTCATGGAGAAAGGGTCTCAATGCATGGTCCCTACAATCTCTAAAGTTGAAGGACCACCAATGTTCTTTACTATGCAATTCACGAAAGGGTTCAAGAAGGGACAAATTATATATTTAGCTCTATTACAAGAGTTAACACCTGAAAGAGAAGACTTTTGATGAGCGAATATTTTATACGCTTTTTGACATCATTTTCATATAGTTTTTGTTATGTTTTATTTAAGTTTTATTAATTTTTCATAAGTTTTAGTGAAAATTTTACATTTTGGATTCTACTTTGAGTTTGTGTATTTTTGTGTGATTTCAGGTATTTTCTGGTTGAAATTGAGGAGCTAGAGCAAAAGTCTGTTTCAGAGACAGAGAAAGCATTGCAGATGCTATCAGGATCTGACCTCTGTGCACTCGAAAGAGCTTTTCTGGAGCTACACAAGCCTAAATGGTGCTCTCTCAATAGCTCTGGAAAGCTAACATCTGGGGCTTTCCAGAAATATATAATAGTTTATACTTTGCTTCAGAATTAAAGGCCCAAAACTGGCGTTCAACGCCAGCCACCAACCCTATTCTGGCGTCCAACCCCCACAAGGAGGTGACCAGCGTCCAACGCCCAAAAAGGGGCTCCTAGCCAGCGTTCAATGCCCCTAGGGAGTCCTAGCACGTGGCTTACTCTTTTTCTCAGCCCAAACACTCACCAAGTGGACCCCATAAGTAGATTTTTGCACTAATAGACTAGTTTATCATATTTCTGTAATCCTTAGTCATTAGGTTAGTATATATAGGAGAAGATCACCCTTGTTTAGGATCTTCTACCACCACTTTTGACACACACGATCTTCTTCCACCCTTTTCACGTTTTACATTGTACAGTATGAGCCACTAAACCTCCTCGGTTAAGGTTAGGAGCTCTGCAAAGTTTTATGGATTAATAAAAGTATTACTGTTCTATCTCAATTCGTATTTGATTCTATTCTAAGATGTATCTTCGTTCTTCAAACTTATGAATGAGTTGAACTGTCACAAGTTATCTCTATTCTACATGGGTTCAGTGAGTGTCTTTCATCAGATATTGCTGAACCACTAGCTTGATTATACATCTCTTAGACGGCTAATCCACGACTTCGTTAGGGACTTCTCGAGACATCAGTTCAGCGATATATGGGGAGATTAGGGTCTTTGTGGTAAATACCAGAACCAAGGCGCTGCATTCTCTGATCCAGTAGATTTGACCTTGTCTGTGGCGTTTTGAGTAGGATCACTAAGGGAATGAACTGCAGGAGCTTCACCCTCATTTAAACTGGATGCGCACTAAACCTGGTGTTTAGCCTAGAGGAAGATTGGCAGCCTCTCAACCGGTATTGATTCACAGTTGGAGTATACAGTAAGAAAGGATTGATCCAGAAGAACAAAGCATCTCTGAAGCTTTAACCATCTTCTTGCCATTGAATTCACAACCACTGAGTAACATTATCTTTATTTTACTTTTATGCGGTTAAACAACTAAACAACTTTTCTATCCGCCTGACTAAGATTTACAAAATAACCACTGTTTGATCCAAGCCGACAATCTCCGTGGGATCAATCCTGACTCACCTCAGGTATTACTTGGATGATCCAGTGCACTTGCTAGTTCAGTTGTGCGAAGTTTAATTTCGCGCACCAACATTCCTCCGAAAATCAAGAAAGTGTTTTAAAAAAATAAAGATGTGATGCCTCCCGAGTTGTCAAAGCAACTACCACCTAAGAGAAAGGTGGATCACAAGATTGAATTATAGCTAGGAGCGAAGTCACCTACCTCAACGCTATACCGGATGGCATCGCTAGAACTTAAGGAGTTGAAAAAGCAACTCAATGATTTGTTAGATGGTGGATTCATCCTTCCATCGAAGACTGAGTTGGCAGCCATTTCCACTGTCGAGGGAGATATTATATGCATCATCAAAAAAGGGCTGCATCTATTAGCCAAGTTAGCTTGAGAAGGTAAGACAAAAAAATTTTGGCTAGAAAATAACCTTTTGTATACCAAAGGGAGAAGATTATACAACCCTAAGTAGGAAAATCTAAGAAGAAAGTTAGTGAGAGAATGCCACAACACTAAGTGGGCTGGTCACCAAGGTCAATGAAGAACCTTGGCACTCATTGAATCTTCCTATTATATTGACCTCAAATAAGGAATGAAGTGGAAAGTTATGTGAAAACTTGTCTTGTATGCCAACAGAATAAGATTAAAAATAAGGCACCAAGTGGGTTGTTGGAACCTCTGCCTCCACCAGAACGACCATGAAAAAGTGTCTCTCTAGATTTTATTTCTGTCTTACCAAAGTTTGAGGGGTTTGGATCTATCCTTATGATAGTGGATCGATTTTCGAAGTATGCTACCTTTATACATACCTCTACTGATTGCACTACAGTGGAAGCAACTTGACTATTCTTTAAGAATGTGTTGAAATATTGGGAATTGCCTTAGAACATCATTAATGATCAAGATCCATACTTTACAGGGAGATTATGGACTGAGCTATTCAAACTCCTTGAATCGGAGCTTCATTTTTCAATGAGTTTTCATCCTCAAACTGAGAGAGTGAATGCCTTACTCGAGTGTTACTTGAGGCATTTTGTAAGCACTAATAAAAAAAATTAGACAAAACTTCTAGACATTGCTCAGTTCTCATAATTTGCAAAGAAGCGAGTCCACAAGGAAGAGTCCATTCGAGATTGCGACTAGACAACAGCTGCTTACACCATATTCTCTTTCTTCCTCTTACTCAGGAAAGAGTCTTGGACCTTATCATATGATTAAGTCATGGGAAGAACAAGTAGATGTCACTCATTCTTATCTCAACAAAGCTACAAAGAGGATGAACAAATAGGAAGATAAGAACAACTTTTAGTCCAGTTGTCAAAATGACTACTCTACGAGTAATGTTAGCATTAGCATCGATAAAGAAATGGAATTTGAAACAGCTAGACGTCAATACTGTCTTCCTTTACAGAGATTTGGACAAGGAAGTTTATATGAGGATACCACCCAGTTTGGTTGTGTCACAACCAGGTTTGGTTTGTAAATTACAAAAGTCTCTATATGGACTTAAACAAGCAAGCAAAAAATGAAACATTAAACTTACTCAGACTCTTGTTGATGCTGGTTATAAGCAATTTTTTTTCATGATCATTCTCTTTTCATCAAGAAACAATCTGAAAGCTTCACTGCCATTCTAGTATATGTTGATGACTTGGTTTTAACCGTGGATGACATTGGCGAAATCAATTCCATCAAGCAAATTTTGGATGACAAATTCAAAATAAAGGATCTTGGTGATCTCAAGTATTTCTTGGGAATGGAAATAACACGCTCCAATTTCGGAATTCACATTTATCAGTGAAAGTACGCCATGGACATTCTCAAGGATTTTGGTTATCTAGATTGAAAGCATCTCTCCACTCCATTTGATTATAGTCAGAAACTTTTGAAGAAGTCAGGTACCATTTTAGCGGACAACACTACTTATAGACAGCTCATCGGCCGACTCCATTACCTCACAAATACTAGACCCGATATCTCTTATGTTGTGGGACGTTTGAACTAATTTTTGGACTGTGCAACTACTTCTCACCTACAAGTTATTTTTCGTGTATTCCGATATTTAAAAGGCAGACTTACAACTGGTCTATTCTTCTACTCTACTTTTAATCTACATCTCACTTGATTTGCCGATACTGACTGGGCTACCTGTGCCGATACTCGTCACTCTATTTTCTGTTATTACTTCATGCGCGGGAACTCTCTCGTTAGCTGGAAGAGTGAGAAGCAAACCACAGTTGCCAAGTCCTCTACAAAAGCTAAATATAGGCCTCTTGTCGTTGCCACTTGTGAAGCTAGTTGGTTATCTTTCTTAATGAATTTCATTGGTTGCCGCTTCAAAAGTCTATCACTCTATTCTGTGATAACCAGTCAGCCATTCACATTGCCAATAATCCTGTCTTTCATGAAAGAACCAAACACATTGAAGTGGACCGCCACATTATTTGTGAAAATTATTTGTCTAGTCTTATTCATCTTATACCAGTTCGTTCTAAAGATCAACTTGCTGATTTTCTTATCACTGTCACCAGGTCTTTTTCTTACTAATGTTTTCAAGTTAGGATTGTTAATTATAGTAGAAGTACATAAAGAGAACATAAGATTTTTCATTTTTCTATTTTCTCATTCATTGAAAATTATCAAAATGAGAAAAACCAATTTTTCTCCCCCTCTCTCAACTTTCACTATTTCTCTCTCTCTTCTAGTTCGTCAAACCATTAACATCACAGTTTGAATAGTTTTAGGACATGAGATTTTCTTCGTGCACCATTGTTATTTTCTTCTGGTTTCTTCTTCATAATGGTTGGCAAAGAAAGAAAAATACGAAACAATAAGAAAAATAAACATATATGAAATGAGAAATCGGAATGAAGAGAGAGAAAACTGAAAAGTGAGTTAGAAAGAGATAGTGAAAATTGTGCACAAGAGAAAGAAGGAGAAAATCGCAACGAAAGAGCACCGATCAGAGAGATATTCAGATGCAGAGAAACTCGATGAATGACAAGACCGGATGAATCACGAAATGTGTGTTCTTTCCGGATAATCAATTTTCTAATCAAAACAATTGATTGTTTTCTGAACGATGTAAGATAAAAAAAAAACTCTTCTACGAACTAATTAATTACTACAATAAAAAATCGATTAGATCTCTACAAATTGCAATTTCTGTAACTACGAAGATCGCGCAACGATGAATAAAAATTGATAATTAAGTAGATAGATAAAAGATGAACAAAAAATAATAAAAAAATTGTTAATAAAAAATTTGATAAACAATTACAATTATAGAATTAGATAATTAAAAAATAAATTAATAATAAATTATGAACCAATTATTAATTTTAATATTAAAAAAATAAGATTAAGATATCTAAATTAAAATAAAATTAAAAAAATTAAAGATAAATTCTAAAAATAAAATAAATAAATAATAAAATAAATAATAAATTTTATAATTAAATAATAAATAAAAATTAGTTTATAATAAAATTAAATAAAAATTATTTAATAATTATTAAAAAATAAAAAATATATTTTATTACTAAAACTATTTAATAATCCAAACATTATTGGAACATTAAATCCTTTCTCCACTTAATATCCTTCTCGCAATCTTCTTTGACAGTATCATAAAAAAACTACCAAGACATTACACTTAGTTTGGCTTTCGCTAAATTTTGAATAAAATATTACTTAAAAAATCCTCCTAGCTTTAAAATATGGATAAATATGATTTAAAAAATAAAAAAACGTAAAAAATAATCAACTAACATAAATTTTAAATATGTAATTTTAAATGAATAATATTAGAGAGCTAATTCTTTTAATAAATATCAGTTATTTTTTTAATTTATTTTACTTATTTTAAATTTTAAATTTTAAATTTTAAATTCTTTAAAAAATTATAATTTTAAAATTAAAAATTAATTTCTTTTACTTTCTCTTTTTTAAAATTATAGATGTACGAAAATTTTTTATTCGTTGATTACTAGTAATTTATGTTGTCTCCCTAATAATACTATCAAAATAAATGCAACAAAGTTTTATATCTTTATCATTAATATTTTTACTCTTTTATCCTTTTTTAATTTTAAGATAACTAAATAATTAATAATAAAAAATATAAATATAAGAGTGCAAATTTATGAGAATATACTAATCATGAGAGGATTTATTTATATCCAAATAATCTAAAAAATCTAAACACATATGACATATCCTAATTTTGTTTTAAAAATATTATTTATATATTAAAATTAATTATTAACATATTTATATATAAATACATATATAATTTAATTTATTTTTAATATATATTTATATTTTATACTAATAACTAATTTTAATAACAATTTTAATATACACAAAACATAATCATTGATTATTTTCCATCGTACAAACTGCAAATTACATTAAGGCTGTTGTAGCAAGTGATAAGAATAGTGGAATATAATAATGTAGATTTAAGGAGTAAGAACTAAGGACCCTATGACTCATCATCTGGTTTTTGCAATCCATGGTTGGTAACAGTGGTAGTTGGCCCATAGTTTTTAGATGAATGGGACAAATTAATGTGGATCACAAAATTATTGGATTGCTCCTAGGGTTGGAACTTGGAAATGCAACGGGTTAACAATACGTGGAGCTCAAATTAGAATCATAAGTATTTTTTTCTTTTCTTAATTAATAATATCATAATCGAATTATCCGTATAAATAAAGATTGTAATAGTAAAATAATTAAATTATATTCTTTACAAAATTTTAAATATTTGAATAAAATTGTATTTCTAATAAAAAGATATATGTAGCTTTTTACTAAAAATTAGATCTGGGACAAAAGCATGTAACATGCAAGTATGCAACAACTCTTCCCCAAAAAAAAAAAAAAAAAAAAGTCTCAATTCATTGAACCATAGTAATCACTCATCACCGTCTCTTCTTTCTATCCACTCATTGAAATCACAATGTAACATTATAATTGATTTATATAAATATCATGATCTTAGTAGTAGTATTCAAAACTCCACCTAAGCAATGATCAAGATTTGGATGCCACGTTTGCCGCAAACCCATGTGAGATCTTGAGTGGTTTGCTATGAGCCCATAAAAAGATTGCTTTTCCCTTTGAAATATGCAATCCAATCAAATCATAAATGCTTAGCTATTTGTGTGGTGAATCTAAAGTCTAAAATAAACCAAATAAAATTATTAACAATATATATGGTTGTCCATTCTCACCCCTTTGGAGGTAACCAAAGCACCATCCCACAAACTTCGGGCTTCCTTACATACCATATATGCCCATATTATTATAATAACCTATTTAGAATATCCAAAATTGATTTAAATAAAGGAAAAAGAAAATAAGTGGTGTAGAGAATTTTACTTTTGTACATGGATTTTATTTCTTTAAGAGAAAAATATTCTAAAGGATTTTTTGAACTTTATAAAACCGCTTGTTATCAACAATTCCACAACTCTAGGAATTTTTATGAATAATAAATTTACTATCTTATTAGATGAGGTGGTGAGTAGTAGATTATAAAATTAGGAACAGACATGATAACATGATATGAATGTTTACGTGGGCTTAATTTAGGAAATAAAAGATTGTCTCTGCCCAGGTGATTATCACGTGCGTGGGCTCAGACACTAGATATAAACCAACCACGTAGGAAAAAGTATACCCAAAAAAAGGAAAACTAATATCCCTTAAAAAGAAAATTTTAATTAGTTACAATTTTTTTAAACTATTATATAAATGATGATGAGAAATTGTTTTGCATTTTTTAATATTTTAATTTTATACAAGATAAAAAAATAAATACTCATGTACAATTATATTCATCTGAAGTTAATAATTAATTAATTACAAAACGTTATATAATTTAACAAATTTAAATAAAATTATCTCTAACAATTTTTAATTATTAATTTTACATAAAAAATAACTGTATGTAAATTTCTATTAATAAAAAATATTTTGTATAAAAAACTGAAATATCTTGAGCCTTAATTTATAACTTTTATTTAACCCTGATAGTTGTTTGAATAAAATACCAACATGTTATTATAATAAAATGTGGCGTTGGATGATTTAAGTACTGTGTCAAGTGTCAACCATGAAATCACTAGGATATAAATAACCAAACAAGAAAATAATTTATATATACTTAGAGACATTATGTATTTATTTTTTATTCAGCCTATTTTTTGCACTCCATTAAAAGAATTTTATATAATTTTGATAAAGCGAGAGAACAGAAAAAAAAAACAATAAAATAGTAGATAGATATAGAAAGAAAATAAATGTTTAATACCATAAAATAAATAAAATTAGACTCAAAAAGTAATTTTATATAATTATATATGTTCATGTATATATATAATAATTAGAATATCGATTTAATTTTTAAAATTTTTTAATATTAAAAAATTTATACTAAATTTAATAATTTTATAATTTATTTTTTTTAATGTTATGTTTTATATATTTAATTTATTTTTTTAATTTCACGTAAAATTTTAAACTTTTTTACCGAATAAGAAGATAAGCAAGTTGAAATGAAACAAGAATGGGTCTTAACCTTGGACCATAGTGAACAGTCAAACAAAATATAGTTTTAGAGAATTGAATTCCCACAGTTTCTAAATCCACACACAGTACACATTTAACTACTTGCCTACCCGTCAAATAAAAAAAAAAGGAAAAAAAAAAGAAAACTACTTGCCTATCCAGTTGTGATTGTGATTGTAATTGTAATTATCTATTTATATTTAATTATTTATACATACATATATATAGTAGTTGCTAGTTATTTGGTAACAAGAAATAGAAAGAAAGAAAGAAAGAAAGAAGGAATGGAAGAAGGGAATGAGTGTTTGTGCGCGCTGTGTGGAAAGAGGGCTCAGATGCTGTGCGAGTCAGACCAGGCTAAGCTATGCTGGGACTGCGATCGCACCGTTCACGGCGCCAACTTCCTTGTCGCCAAGCACGTCAGAGTGCTCCTCTGCCGCCACTGCCACCTTCCTACTCCCTGGAAGGCTTCTGGTCCCTCCCTCACCGTAACCTCCTCTCTCTGCCATCCTTGCTCTTCTTCTTCTTCTCTTCCCGTCACCACCGCCATTCATGATCATGAATCTGAAGACGATGAATCTGAGGATGATGAAGACGAGGAAGAGGAAGAGGAAGATGAATATGAAGCAGAGGAGGAGGAGGGGGAGAATCAGGTGGTGCCTTTGTCTTCCGCTTCCGGCGGCGGTGGTAATACTAATGGCTACGATGACGGAGACATGTCTAGCAACACTGCTTCTTCTTTTCGATTCAACAACTTGAAGCGCTTTCAACATAATAATCATCACAACATCCACCATTCTTCTATTTCTGATGAAGATGTAAGTTTTTCATAATATATGCTCTGTTAATTCTTATTATAAAGTGGTTGTATTAAATAAATATTTATTTTATACAAATAACTGATTTGGTGATTAATTTTTCATGACAGGACGACGATGTAGGTTGTTGCTCGTCTGAAAGATTAGGAGGAGATAACGATGATGAAGATTATATGAGGCCATTCAAGCACCGTAGAATCTTCAATCACAGGGATGATATACATTGCCATAATCATAGACGGTGATGAAGATATTTGAACATTAATTAAGATATCATCCTCATGAGAACAATTATGAAAGATGTAATGATTATGATGCTGTTCACCAACCACCATGAATCCATGATCAAAACTCACCCGCTAACCACCCCAATTGATGATCACCACCTAAACTTCACACTTCAACTTCAATTTCAAGGGTGGATTATTTTGTTCATGTTAGGGGAAAGTGAAGGCTTAATTTCCCATTTTAAATTTTATCATGTATTTTGATATTTTTTGTTTTATTTAAAGTGAAATCCATTGGTAAAAATGACTGTAGTTGATGAGTTGATGTGAATACTAGCATGGTCCATGGAAGGTAGTAGGTATTTCAAACCACAAGCACTCCCTCTTGGCCAGTTATTTCATTATGCAAGGTTAATTACTTTCGTTGAAACGTCTCATTCAATTCAATTGAAATCATCTTGTCATCAATAGTTTCCATCTTCTAGATAGTGTAATTGTGTTCGTCTATAAAGTTTGGAAGTGGAAGGGGAAGGTGTAGATAGATAGCAGTGGTGGTTGTGAAGAAGGACAAATACACTGTACTTACTACTTACTACTTACTACTTACACGACTTATGAGTTATGCCTTATGACAACTTGCCAAGTTGGATGAATTTGTCTCCTCCACTTGTGGATGTGGTCTCAACTGCTTTCTTTTTTTTTTTTTTTTATGGGATGACCTTGAAAATAACTTTAAGCAAATTTTTTAGTAAGAAGTGAATATTATAACTAAATTTTTTAGAAGAGTGTATATTACACTTAATGTTCATCTTTTTTTTTATTTTTATTATAAAAAATAATCTTTTTTTCACTTAATTTTATTTTTTCTCATAGCATTCTCTTTATATTAAATTTAGAGTATATATTTAAATAGGTTCTTAAAAAATTTTATATCGAACGTCCTTATTTTTAAAAAAGCTTTATTAGATTGAGATTTTTAAATTTTATAAAAGTAAGACATATAAATTTCTACTTTAGTTAAATTCATTGTTTTTACTTAGATAAATAAGTCTTTAAAAATGTGATAAAATAATTTATATGTCTTATTTTTATAAAGTTTATAGATCTTAACGTAATAAAATCTTTTGAAGATGAAAATATCTGTCGTAAAATTTTGTGGAGACCAATTTAAATATATACTTCTAAATCTTACATATAGAAAATTTAAGTAGTATAGTTTGAATGTGGACCAGTGATAGAAAAATTTTCAAGTATACTGTTATACCGGTGTTTTATTGATTTTTAATCGTTAATCTTAATTATAAAAAATATATATAATATATATAATTAAAATTAACGGTTAAAAATTATTGTAATACCGATCCAACGGTACACGTGAAAACTTTTCTATAAAATGTAGGGTTAAATAAGTAGTTGTTACATTCTAATGTATTGGATGACTTCACTTTTTTAAAAAGAGTTGAAACATGATTGTTTTAAAATCATAACAGGTACAAACTCTGTTTTTTAATTTTTCTTAATGCTTACAAATGACTTTTCTCAATTTTTATACTGAAAAAAAAATCACATCCCCAAAAAGAAAAAGCTATAGTGGATAAAGTTTGATCTAGACGTCGAAATATGAGCACTTTGCCCTTTTATTATTTGGTAAAGTAATAAGTTTTTGGAAGAAGTTAAGCATGTTGGACATTATAAGGAGACGATGGGGTGTTTGAAGTTTGAACTTCTTTCAACTTATTTAATCATACATGCATGCTTATTTAATCATTGAGGTTTAGGTTAATTTAGATATTTCGTTTTCCTCTTGTTGAAGTCACTTATATATATAATAATATAACAATAGAGGAAGAAAAATAACATTTTAATCAAAATGGGCCACTAGCAATTGCCTTTGGTTGCTTAATTTTGATTTCTAAATGGACATATGTGGGGATAGGGATAGGCATACGCATAGGTTCGGGATTAATTCATTTGGAATAAACAGGTACAAGCGGGTACAAATTTGCAAAAATAAGATACATTACAGCCATATAAATACAATTTTATATATGATATGATATGATACATTGATAGGGAAAAAAAAGGGGGGGGGGGGGGGGGGAGGCAATAATTACAAAGATAATAATTAGAAAAGGATAATGAATCAATTCAATGAATAGAGACCAAGAAATCAAAAAATGGAGAAAGACAGGGACCCATATTTTACCCATACTTCACCTGTTGTCTTTCCAGAAAAATGTTTGTGAAAACACGCGCGCGCGCGCACACACATATATATATATATATATATATATATATATATATATATAAATTTAAGAATACTGAGTTTTTTCATAAACAGAATGTTTAGGATTTAGGTGAATTCCAACGATGGAAAGGATAAAGCATTTAGAAAATTAGAACCGATAGTTTTTGGATTTTAATGTGCTCCAGCACATGAAAATAATTCGCAATATGAAAATGAGTTTCAAGTATATAGGAAAGAATCTCAGTGCAAGGATGAATCTTTTGAAATCCAATATTTTTTTTAAACTAAAATTAATACTAAAACTTATATATAATACATTAAATTAAGTAGAGCCATACTGCAGGTACTTAGCCTCACTATGTTCATTATAAAACCCTTAAAATATTGCCACAGTTATTAATGTTTAAGAATTTATTTGCAATCAAAACAAAACTGGTACATTCAAAGGACATGAAAGAAAATTTGGTGTTCATTCAAACTGTTACGGATCGGTCCGTAAATGCTACATCCGGAATAACCCTCGAACCTGGTTATCCGGATCCGAACCACATCACCTTTTCAAAAAACTCAAAACCGGCCTACTAATAAAGCTTTTAACAAACTTTTGAATTCAAACGTCTTCCTTATCTTAGTCAAATAAGATAAGATAAGATATTCACCACTACCTATAAATAGAGGACCCAGATCTCTCCAAGTATTCATTTATTTTCTCACACCTTACATCTCTTAGAAACTATAAAGTCTAACAAAGTAATTAAACCTAAAAAGATCTGTTCGGTTGGTCGGTTACCGAACGGTTTGGGAGGGGGATTTGAGATGGTGGAAATGCCTCGATCGGTGTGATTGTGCGGGAGGTGACCAACCGGGAAGACGAGGTCTCGATGTGGAGAGAAAAGAAGGGGGTGTCACCTGCAAAAACACTCCGATGCCCTAGTCAGTTAGTGTGCAGGCAAAAGATGGGTAGGTGATATGTGACGTATCTTGGGGGAAGGGCAGGTCCTTCCCCATTTATACCGTGTCAGAGGTGGGCCCTGCAAGGACGGGCCCACCTTCCTCGAAGCTTCCTCACAGCTGCAGTGGAAAGCTGTCAAGGACGCGTGTCCGGGTTGCGTGGCGAGTATTACGCGTCTGACCGTTCGGGTCAGGTCCTCAGTAGGTCGGGTTGACTCGCAAATTACCTAGGCCAGGCCGTAATAAGATCTAACCTTTATAGAATGAAACATTCAATTACTAAAAAAAACATTAACAATTCTTGCGATTTTTTTTCATGAATCTTGGAGTGCAATCTAAATAGAAGTTAGCTGAAGTTAGCGACACCTCTTATTGGTTATCTAACAAAATTGTATTCATATTCAAGTAAATAAAGTAAAATTTGTAACCTACCCCAATAAAAAAAAGGAGAAAACAATAATCAAGAAACAAATCTTAACACATAAAAAATCACCAAAAGAATGATGCAGTGAACAACACTATTTTTGTTACGACCTAATTTCCATGCTAGTTTAGGATGTGTGTAAGCGACTTATTTAAGGGTCACACACCCAAATCAGGATCATATTCCGCAAAATAGGATAGAATCAGACATAAATTTTTTTGAATTTTTAGTCACCAAAAGCTGTAAATTCTAAAACAAGACTTTTTGAGATATATTTTCTAACTCTAATTTTTGTATCTTTTGAACCTCGAATTGACTTGATCGTTGAAATCTTTGCAGATACGCCACGCTCATCTAATTTCAATGTGATGATTGACTGGTGACTCCTCATTTCATTCCCCTTTTATCACTGTAAATAGTTAACAATTTGTTAACTTAGTAATTCTAATTAATAGATTCAATGCAAGAGAGCAATAGACAATGTCCTTAACTAAAATATATTCCACCTTATGGTAAAGCACAAGTCACATTAAAAATTTTCACTACACGTAACTAATTTATTTACTCTATTGCACAGGGCTAATCTTCCAAACACTTAGAACAGTTGGTTTGAAACAAGAGAAAGTGTGAAGTGGGAAGTAATTCATGACATGACATAGTAGTAGTTAAGTTTGGAGTTGTTCCTGTTGCGGAGGACATTGCCAAAAACATCATAGAAAAAAGCTACTTGAATCTGAGTTGAATGGATTTGTACTGACATGAATCCTAGGCTATCGTAGTAAAACTTCATCTCCTCCGGATTCATCATCCTTTTCACATCTCCTCTCCATGCCTTGGACCCACCACCACTTGTCAAATATTGATGCATGCATTATTGTTTCCCATTTACAGCAACATTGTTATTGCCAACACAAACATTTATATTATTAGAACAAATTAGCTACTTATGTGTTCCAAGCAATGTTCGTGTCCGTTTATGCACAAATCAACATTATTTGCCTGAAGAAGTGGAAGGAGATGTTTAAGAAGTTCTTGGGTGGGTCCATGATGGCTAACACTTTTGATTGTATGATGTCCAATCACTATCTTCCAAATCCAAATCCTTTAGAAGCTTAGCAAGGTAACGCTTCCTTAACGCACCTCACCAATTATAAACATGCATGGGGCTTTGGGTGGGTGAAGTATTTTTCAACAAAAGGACTTGTGTCTACAAAGAAAAGTTGATGATGAGTATATTAAGAATTAATATTCAGCCAATCAAATTCACTGTGATGATGCAAAGACGGAGAAGTGGGATGGTCCTAAGAGAATCGAATGTAGAGATGTTGGACTATGAGAAGTTTAGAGATAGGGTAATGGAGTGCCCTATTCCGAATTCAATGTTTGACGACCTGAAACCACATTGGGGCTCGGGTATGTGGAGGTGATGGCACTACCGATACACTTGTGGTCTGAGAATGCGTTCTATAAAATTGGGAGAATTTAAAAAATATGGTTATGGTGGATGATGTCTCGAAATGGAGTATATTATTTTTGCACGCAAGAGTGCTCATTAATTGCTATCAATGGGAACTAGTGCAAGAAATATATGGATTACAGTGAAGGCAAAAAATTTGGTGTTTGAAGTCTATGTTAAGGAGTTTGAAAAAGAAATAAATGGTGCCCAATAAATTGAAGAAACTAATTATTAGGGTTAAGTACGATTTTGGTTCCTAAGATAAGGGTTGAAATTTTTTTTTGTCATTGGCCTTTTTTTGCCTATAAAATGATCTCTAAGATTTAACTTAATTTTAAAATCGTCATATTTATCAAATTTTTAATTTTTATTCTGAAAATATCCCAAACTAAAAAAAATGAGTTGAACGGGGAAGGGAAAAGGGTATCACGGGAGTGTTTGGTTTGGTGAGGGGAAGGGGGAAGAGAGAAGAGGAAAGGGGAAGGGTCATCGTTGCTGCTCCTCGTTACCGCCGCTCCTGCTATTCGTCATTCGCTGTTTCTACTCTTCCTCCTCGCCCTTGTCGTCGTCGTCGCCTCACTGTCGCCCTCGTCTCGCAGCGCCGCGCCCTCATGTTTGTCGTCGTCGAAAAAGTGGTGGTGGTGGTCGTGTGCGAAATCTGAGTTCTGAGTTTTACATCTGGGTTCTTGTTTTTCTGGGTTCTTGACGATGATGATGATTTTCTGATGTTTCTTCTTAATATTTTCATTATTCATTATTGTCATTGTTCTTCTAGTTTTTTTCTTGTTGTTGTTGTTATTATTTTGATTCTATTATCTATTGTTGTTGTTGTTGTTGTTGTTTTGCTTCTGGTTGTTGTTGGTTCATTGGTGTTTCTTCTGTTTCTGCTTCTGCTTCAACTTCTGGGTTCGCTGGAGTAAATATGCTTTGTGTGTGAAAAAAAACTTAGGAAAAATATGATTCGTTCAGTCACATTTAATGCATCCACTTTTGAGTTGAACGATACATGCCAGATTATATTTATACAATTTTGTAAGGACAATATTCTTATCAAATAACCCATATGATAATTGAATATATTTGTTACGGACCTAGCCTCTCAACCTTAGAGGCTTGACGAAGATCCGATCTTTGGGCCAATTCGTCCCCATCTTTCCAATCACCCAGGACCCTCCGGTTCACCACAAATCATTCCATCAATCATGTTTGGATACAAAATCATATTTTTCCATATAAAGATGATATCGGAATCTCGAAATGATCCATATAAGGGGAGCCTCGGATTCTCCCGATGTGACACAAAAAATCCCTAAGCCTTAACCTTGGGAGATTCTCTCTGGCTTGAGCATTAGAGTGTCTTTGCAGTTTTTACCACCTACCGCTTGCATGAAGTCCCAAAAACCGCGAGGCACGACAACTTTGCTAGGTCACGGATCCCATTATTCAAGGTTAGTTTTGAACATTGACGCCATCTATGGGGATCTTCTAATCAAAGAAGCCAATGGCTTTCAGGCTGGTGGGCAACTAGAACCCAATGGAAACCTTTGACGAGTAGAATCTCCTGGAGAATCCCACACCAACCTGATCCCGAATGCCAAGCATGGTCCAGTGATGCCAAGTCACCAGCCACGTAATAGCTCGAACTCAAACCCGGAGACTGGTTCACGCCCTTTCGGGGGGACATGCACCAATAATTCTTGAACCATCCAAGAGCTACACCACAGGTTGCAAAACTTGGAAAGAGAAGTCACAGCCAGAGATCGTTTTCAACTATCTGCTGAGGAACACTCAGGAACATAACCCTAAAAAAGACGTCTCTTCGACTCACCAAAACAGAAAAATGGAAGACGGCGAGGTAGAACTAACCCGGGTCACTCTCATAATAGTAGCTCACGTTCCCCTAACAACGAACGGCACAAGCACTGAGGCCAAGAACATGAGAGGTCCCTAACAGGAAAAAGGACGCGATAGAATGAGCCTATAGTTGTGGGCATGACCCCTTTGCCTGTAAGATCCTTTGGGTTCGCCTTTCAAAGCATTTTGACAAACCAATAGACATGAGATACAATGGAACCAAGAATACGAGGCCGTCATGGCGGGACTCACCCTAGCCAAAGAAATGGTGGTAAAGGATCTGGTGGTCAAGGCCATTCCCAAGTCGTCACATCGCAAATAAACAGCATGTATCAGACCTAAGATCCCCTGCTCCAGAAATATCTGAAGAAGGCCAAGGAGTTGTGCGCAAGTTTTGACAGTGTGGTAATCCAGCATGTTTCCCAAGAAAGAAACAGTAGGCCAGACTTACTATCGAAGTTTGCTAGCACAAAGTCCTCAGGAGAAAACCACTCCCTCATCCATGAGGCAATCAGATGCCCATCGGTGGCTTTAGTCATAGACATTCAGGAAACCCCCGACTGGACAACCCTGATCAGATGACACTTAGAAGAAGGCGAACTCCACGATAAGTTGGTGGAACAGAAATGAATAAAGAGGGAAGCAGCCAAGTACACAATAGTCCAGGGAACTTTATATCGAAAAGGAACCTCTCAACCACTTCTGATGTGACTTTGCCCTGATCAAACAGACTACGTATTGAGGGAAGCCCAGGAGGAAAAGGTTTGACCCAAAAAGTAAAAAGAACAGATTACTACTGGCCAACAATAATCCACGACTCAATGCGGCTCGTCAGGATGTGTGTCAAGAGCCAAGAGAACGACAATTTTCACAAAGTCCCTGCGGAGGAACTATCTCCCATCACGACTTCCTGACCATTTGCAGTATGGGAAGTCGACCTCATGGGCCCCTTTCCTATATCCCCTATGTAGCTCAAGTACCTCATAGTATCCACTGAATACTTCACTAAGTAGACCAAGGTCGATTTTCTGGCCACCATAACGGCAACACACTGCAGAAAATTATTTTGGAGGCAGATAATTAACTGCTTTGGCATCCCTGAAGTCGTTATCTCCGACAACGGGACCCAGTTTACTAGTGAAAAATTTCACAGCTTTCTCGAAGGGTTGGGGATTCAGCAAAGTTTCTTCTCAGACGAGCATCCCCATCCCAATGGCCAGGTCGAAGCCACCAACAAAGTGATCCTAAAAGGCATCAAGAAGAGGTTGGAATAGAGAAAGGGCGACTTTGCAGATGAACTCAGCTCAGTTCTTTGGTCGTATCACACCAGCCCATAATCAGCAATTGGAGCCTTTCTGCCTAACTTACGGCACGAAGGCAGTAATTCCCGTGAAAATCAGAGAACCCAGTCCCAGATTCCTTATCGGGACCATTGACTGAGAAGTAGAGATAGATTTGTTGGACGAAGTTCGAGAGTTAGCTCATTTAAGGGAGACAACCCTCAAACAATGGCTAGCACTCAGGTATAACCGAGTCATCAAGAACGAGTCTTCGAAAAAGGGGATTTGATGCTACAGCGAAACAATATAGGGACTCGGAAGCCTGGCGAAGGGAAGCTAGCGGCAAATTGGGAAGTCCCTACCATGTTCGTGAAGTATATAGAAAAGGAGCTTATCAGCTGGAATGACTCAATGGTTCCATCATTCCCAGAACTTGGAACGTTGTCAACCTTAAAAAATTTTACTCGTAAAAGATATTACTCGTAGATGCTGAACCTTTTATGTAACTTTGTATTTTCTTTGGTCATCTTATCAATCGGGAGGCACTCTTTCCTCACCTTTTGGACCCACAAAGACCAAGGAAAGGTTTTAAGGAGGCCCAACAAAAAATTTAAAGTTTTCCTATTTCAGTAATTAAATCCGTAAGTTTACCTACTTATATTCAGTATAATAACTCGATTAAACTTAAAAGATAGCATATGCGGTATTCCGAATTGATCAACTCGGCAACCATAACACAAAAACTTTCAGCCAAACAAAAAAAAAAGATTCCATAAATACAATTTCATTACAAGTCAGTCCCTTAGGCATAAGTTCAAAATCCATATGAAATATAAAAATGGGAGAGAGGGACAACTGAGCCCTCTTCCCAAGGTTGAGATCAACGACACGGATAGTTTTAATAGCGCCAATACGGAAACATCAAAATTAATATCACGTCCGCTTCTCTTCCTCTTCTACTCGACGCAACGCTTTAGAGGCCTCCACCTTCAGAGAGGTTTTCAAATCACAAAGACGTTGAATCTTACTGGCCCATCCGGAGCCACCTTCTCAACGTTAATATTAAGTAAGTCTAAACTTACAATGCAAGTTAATTGTTAAGATTTTGGTAGGTACTTTTTACATATCCTATTGTTGTGAGTCTTGTGACTAATAGACCACCACCACCTTCATTTTTCTAAGTATTTATTAACAAAAACTTTTATAATAATAACTATTTTTTCTTATTATAATATTGAGTATTGAACATTTTTTATTTTCAGTAAAATTATACAAAAGTCACGTTTTATTTCTTCAACTTTGTTTCTACATTCTTTTGAAAAAAATGTTATTCCTTTTACATGGGTAACACAGATTGAATATTTAGAAATTGTGTATTTTACTTAAGAGAACTTATTGGAAGAAAAAAGAAGACATAAATTCCTTCACTTGAAGAGTTTTGTTGCTTGGTTAAGAGTGCATCCTAACATAAATTGGAAAGTGGACTAAATGTACATTTTTGGCTATATAAAGGGTTGAATCTTTATTTGAAATGGAAAAACTTTCATTTTGGTATTGTCTGAAATATTTTGTTAGTTTTTTTTTCTACAATTAATTCAAAAATTATTTTTTATACTAATAAAAAATTTTAAAATTTATAATGATCACATTATAAAAATATAAATAACATACAGATTATTATTTTAATAAAATACCTTAGATATCTCACCTAATAATATTCCAACACTAAATTCAAAGAGTTGAAAAGAAAGGAATAGACAGTAAGAGGAATAGGCAGTAAGAGTTCGCATGACATTGTTATTTAAAATCTTTTAGTGTATTTGAATTAAATTTGGTAGTAGGTAGTGAGAATTCGCATGACATTGGTGTTTTGATTTGTATTCTTTTTCTATGGAACCATGTGGATTGCATATTGAGAAAATCCAACCAGTAAAAATTATATGAAAGTTTCTACTTATTTTTATTATAGATATGGTTCTGTGTCATGATTTGACATAAAAAAGAGATTTAATATATAGTAAATTTAAACAACCAATAAAAATATTAACATCTCTTATACTATCTAAAAAAAGTATTAAGAATAATAAATATTTTTTCAAAAATTAGTAATTTTTTGGTTCACCAAGAATCAAATTCTTAATTTTTCGAATCTAAAGTTCTAATACTATGTTATAATACCACTCATTTCAAAAGTTCAACTGATAGAAAAAGATAACACTAATAGTTATATCTCTAATACTCCCTAAACCTCCATTATACACATTGTACAAATATTCTATTGGCTCCTCATACTATCCCTTTATATATATATCATGATATCATTACTTATATATGTATAAGTAGTTAAAGTTATTAGTTGATAAAATTTATTTTTTTACTAATTAAATGTAAATGATAATAACATACTTGAATGTAAATGATAATAGTATAGTAATATAAATAAAATTTGACGCTCATATTACATACGATGTCAGCAAAAATAAATAAAAAGGAAAAAAATTAAATAAACAACATGGTATAAAAAATATTATTTTTGGTGACAAAATTTGATCCACATATAATATACCTATTTAGATTTGCATATATAATAATATATCAATAACTTAATGAATCAGTTTAATTTGGAACAAGAATAAAGACAATAAAATCTAACATAAAATATCAACCGTGAATACTAAAATGTGTGTTTTCTTTAAAATTCCTACTCAAATCTAATAGTAAAGAGAATAAAATTAAAGAAATAAAAAATAAGAAAACAGTTTAGGGCATTGAAAGAAAATAAATGGATATTAGTAATATTATTCTATAAATATTACTTAAAAGTATCTTAAAAATACTTATTAAACAATTTAAAATTTTATTTTTAAAATATTTGTAAATGTCAAAATTTTATCTTTTTCATCATTTTTAAAATTTAATCATTGATGAATCCTAAATATAAAAATAATTTTACATATATATCCAATTATATATTGTTAAGATAATAAAAATTATTTATTTATATTTACTGTGTAGATAATTATAAAAAAACAAAAAATAAGCTAATTTATCTTTCTATTTTTTTACTATTTATAGGAAAATAAAAAAATTTTTAAATTTAGATTTATATTTTAACCTAACACTTTTAAAAAATAACTAACATGTATTTATGATATTTAAATATAATTTATCTTTTGTAAATAACTAATATGTATTTTGTTTTATATTTATTTTTTTATCAAAATAATATTATAACCATTAATTTTTGAACAATTTATTTTTCAATAAGATAGATATATTTATTGTGTACTTAATTTAGTATTTTAAAAGTCTTTAATTTTTTGTGATTTTATTTTTAAAAAAATAATAGAAAAATAGTTGAAAGTGTCTATTAAGCCGGCAAAGGATTCGATGGTCCCAAAACGTTTGGACTATTAAATGGTCCTATAATAAAACATATTTTTTAAGTTTTTTAATAACTGATAAATAGTCCTTATCTAATTTTAATTACAAATTAATCTCATATATTTTATTTAATCATAAAAACTATTTTTTATTTTATAAATTATTATTTTATCATTAATCTATTATGTTTATTAACAATTAAAAACAAAAACAAAAACAAAAACGAATTAGATCTTTCCATTGATCATAATAAACTTTATCGCAAGGCAGCATGATTTTCACAAAAATCAATCGATTGGTCATATTACCAATCGATGACTAAAAGGTGGATTTTTAATAATTCAATCGATTGCTTATACTACCCAATTGATTGAATGCTTCAAAATAATCTGAGGTCCACAATTCAATCAATTGTGTTACCCAATCGATTGAAATCATCAAAACAATATGAATTTGCATATCTAGAACTTGATATTAATGGAATAGCCAACACTAGTTCATTCTTCTTCGCTTTTCCTCTACCTTTTTCCCTTTCATTCTTATTAATTATGGACCCCCACACAGAAACATTCCTATATTTATTTATTTCACACTACTTGTTTCGTGAATGGTTACCCTGTCTTTCTTATTATTCTTCAACTTTCTTATTACTCAAGTTCTCAACTTTCTTTTCAGATTGCAGTTCCATGATTTTGACTTTTCTGTTTTCCTCTAAATACTGTTTTTGTGGCTTGTTTGCAATTATGGAATGGGAATAAATATCCGATCCTGAGACTAATTAGTTTTTGAATCTATTTAGTACGAGAACCAGTATGGTTGGATTGCACAAGGTAGAAATGAATCAATGATGTCTTTAACGAGCAGAGATGATTTTATCATATCATTGTGCTTGAGTTTCTTATAACTTTTTAGTTTCATTACCCCTCTCCGGCCCAGGTGCTGCGAAGTGAAGCTATTAAGATGTTATGATACCACTCTTCAAGTATTGGAGGACCTGCATTTGTTGTTGTATAAAGTATTCAACAGAAGCCACTAATCCAAGTGACCAGCAGTCCAGCAGTAACTGCTGCAACCTGTTTGTTATGTTCATTCTCGAGAAAGTTGTACTATATCCATAAATTCTTTGTAAATCACCCGAGACAGTGACCAATTCTTTCAATATTCGACTTATTTTGATAATCACCAATTCACCATCACATTCGTAAAAATTCACTTGCTAATTCGCTTGTCCAGGTTTAAGTAAGGTTTGTAAAATTTCTTACTAGAGTTTAAAATTTATATCGATTGAATTACTGTGCAATCCAAAAGTTATGACAAAAGCGATAGAAGAACTCAAGCTAGCCATTGGCAGAGGATGTATTAGGGTGTTGATCAATGCCTTCGATTGGAAACTCGAAGATAGCATGCATAATATAAATTGGTCATGATTACAAGTATTGTTAAACGATAAGGCACAAACACAATACGTCATATCATAGATTCATAGTTATACATAGAAACATACTAGTAATTAGGAATCTTGTTCCCGGCTTGCAACCTCCAAACCGTTACCATCTGGATCGAAAAAGAAAACTTGCTTGATCTTGCCATTTGGTAGGGATTTCTGAAACACATTTTAGTCATCGTTCAATCGATTGGGTAATATGATCAATCGATTGATTTTTGTGAAAATCATGCTGCCTTGCAATTTTCAATCGATTGAGTGATGGAAAACCTGAAATTCAATCGATTGTTTTGATAATCCAATCGATTGATTTTACCGTCCTGGACGAACGTCACGGATCAAATATAATCTTTTAATTGATCAGAATAGCCAAAAAGTTTATTACGATCAATGGAAGATCTAATTCGTTATTGTTAATAAACATAATAGATTAATGATAAAATAATAATTTATAAAATAAAAAATAATTTTTATGATTAAATAAAATATATGGGATTAATTTATAATTAAATTAGATAAAGACTATTTACTAATTATTAAAAAACTTAAAAAAACATGTTTTGTTATGGGACCATTTAATGGTCCAAACGTTTTGAGAACATCGAATCCGGTGCCTACTAAGCCGTAAGTTGGCAAGGGATTCGATGGTCTCAGAATGTTTGGACCACTTAATGGTCCCATAACAAAACATGTTTTTTAAATTTTTTTTAACAACTGCTAAATAGTCCTTTTCTAATTTTAATTACAAATTAACTCCATATATTTTATTTAATTATAAAAATTATTTTTTAATTTATAAATTATTATTTTATCATTCATCTATTATGTTTATTAACAAACAAAAACAAAAACAATAACGAATTAGATCTTCCATTGATCGTAATAAAATTTTTGGCCATTCCGATCGATTAAAGTTTATATTTGATCCGTGACGTTCGTCCAAGGCTGTGAAATCGTGTTTCTTTCTGAATCAATCGATTGGATTAGCAAAAAGTTGATTGAATTTTAGGTTTTTCATAACTCAATCGATTGGACTACATGTTGTTATCACAAAACAATTGATTGAAAATTGCAAGGCAGCATGGTTTTCGCAAAAATCAATCCATTGGTCATATTACCCAATCGATTGAACGATGACTAAAATGTGGGCTTTTAATAATTCAATCGCTTATACACTCAATCGATTGAATGCTCGAAAACAACCTGAGGTCTCACAATTCAATCGATTGGTTGTGTTACCCAATCGATTGAATTGTGTACTACGCCGTTTTAAATTTTTTTATCGTTAAAAAAATAATTATCTCATTATTCATCTATCTCATCTTTAAAATTCTATCTTCAATTTTTAAGGCTTTATTTTGATTTAGATACTCTAATCTTATCTTTTCCTTAATATTAACATTATAAATTGATGAATAATCTATCACCAATTATTCAATCCCACCATTGGAATCGTGTATCAATCTCTTTGATTATAAAAAATTTCATTGTTCTTCTTTCCGATATCCATCTACTTAATTTCCATTTTTCTTCATTTTTTATCTGTCTATTTAATATCCAATATTTGTTTATCATTAATTGATCTTCACGGTATCAGCAAAGGTCCAATCAATTTTTTTTATTGTAGTGTTCAGAAAACAATTCATCGTTTTAATTACTAATTTTTTTTATTTTTTAAACACAAATCTTATATATAAGTATAGTTTCTTAAAATTTTGGGGATCCGGGCCAGTACTCGCTCCCTTTGGGTCCGTCTCTGATTGATAGTTAATTAATATTAAAAAATATTAAAATTTATTTACTTTTTAGTATTTCTCAATTGTGTGAATTAATAAAAGATAAAAAAATACTTTTTCATTACACAATCAATTTCACGAATAAAGTATCGAAACGAAAAATTACAAAATTAGATATTCTATTCACTGACCTGGATTTTGTAATCAAAATGATAAATTGTTTTCTGAACACTATAATGAAAAAATTGATTGGACCTTTGCTGATATTGTGAAGATCAATTAATGATGAACAAATATTGGATATTAAATAGACGGATAAAAAATGAAAAAAAAAATTGGAAATTAAGTAGATGGATATCCGAAAAAAAACAATGAAATTTTTTATAATCAAAGAGATTGATACACGATTCCAATGGTGGGATTGAATAATTGGTGATAGATTATTCATCAATTTATAATGTTAATATTAAGGAAAAGATAAGATTAGAGTATCTAAATCAAAATAAAACCTTAAAAATTAAAGATAGAATTTTAAAGATAAGATAAATAAATAATAAGATAATAATTTTTCTAACGATAAGAAAATTTAAAACGGCGTAGTTATTCAATCGATTGGGTAGCACAACCAATCGATTGAATTTGGCAAATCCATATTGTTTTGATGAATTCAATCGATTGGGTAACACAACCAATCGATTGAATTGTGAGACCTCAGGTTGTTTTCAAGCATTCAATCGATTGGGTGTATAAGCAATCGATTGAATTATTAAAAGCCCACATTTTAGTCATCGTTCAATCGATTGGGTAATATGACCAATCGATTGATTTTTGCGAAAACCAGGCTGCTTTGCAATTTTCAATCGATTGTTTTGTGATAACAACCTGTAGTCCAATCGATTGAGTTATGGGAAATTGAAATTCAATCGATTGTTTTGCTAATCCAAACGATTAATTCGGAAAGAAACACAAAAATTTTATTACGATCAATGGAAGATCTAATTCGTTATTGTTTTTGTTTTTTATTGTTAATAAACATAATAGATGAATGATAAAATAATAATTTATAAATTAAAAATAGTTTTTATAATTGAATAAAATATATGGGGTTAATTTGTAATTAAAATTAGAAAAGGACTATTTAGCAGTTATTAAAAAAACTTAAAAAATATGTTTTGTTATGGGACCATTAAGTAATCCAAACGTGTTGGAACCATCGAATCCAATACCCTGTAAGTTATATAAAAAAAACGATGGAAAAGAAATGGTATTCAGATTTCTCTTCTATAAATATTCTTTATTATATAATTTATAAAACAATAATATTTTTAAAATTCAAATATAAGATTTCTTAATTTAAGTATAAAATATTTATCATTTTTAATTATTTTCAGATAATAATATATTAATAGGCACTTTCATTATATACATTTAATACGTAATTTATTTTTGGCTTGGGCAAGTTTTTTTATTGTTTTGGGTTAAGCTCAAAAATCCTACCCGAACCCATAATTAAATTCTCCTAAATCCAAACTTCAATATGATCTTTTCCCTCTCAAGGCGTTGAATTGTAAGATCAAGAGATAAGCTTCCATGGCCTTCACACTAAGATCATGATTAATTTCATTTTTCGATTGATCCTCAAGTCTGGAATCAAGGCGTGATCTGATTCATGAAGTCCACATCAGGTCTCTCTGTTGGCATCATTTCGGCAAGAAGCTCCGCTCCAGAGGTTGAGTCACTTCCTGAACTCACAGTGTTTCAGGTTCTTCTCCTATATCCTCTATCTGTAATCTCGTTGTCTTACCTCTACTAACCCCATCTTTTATGAATTATCAAGACATTCCGAATTTTTTTCTTAATATTTTCGCAATTTCTTGTGTAGGATATATGCACCATGACGCCTGCAATCTGTTCAAGTTTGTTAGCTGAGCAATTGTATAAGACAAACGATTTTCATTCTTAGGAATCCAGGTAAACCCACTATCTAGCAATCAGTTTCTTAGAATTTGAATATCTTGCAGAATTGCTTCAATTTCTCCTATTGAACCTTGAGATTTTATTGCCTGAATTAATTATTAGTTGTCTGATTCAATAAGTGTTCTTCCCATTCCCAAATTTTCTACTATTATAATTGTATTTGCCTCAGCTGCTAAATTAGAGTGAGCTTTAATTCTTCCGGAGAATTCCAACTCTAATTTCCCTTTATCATTCCTGAATACTACAACAATTGCCTCATCTCCAATTTTCTTGTCAAAGGCAGCATCAACATTAGCTTTAAGCCAATTTGCAGGAGGAGGTCTCTATTTTACTTGTTGAGTGCTTCTTTTTTTTTAACTCTTTGGTTACTGTCTTCTCCTGATTTTTTGCTTCTCTGTGAATTCTCTCCATTAATTCAGCTCTTATGATAGTACTTTTAGAATTTATTTGTTGTTCTTAGAATACTACCTTATTTCTCGCTTTCCATATTTCCCAAGATAGAAATCCAATTCTGCTGATTCTGTCTTCGTGGTCATCCCCTCCACTCTTTTTTATTTTCAAAATGTTGTCTATCAACCAATTACCAAATAATGTTACTGTGTATTTGGTAGGTATGCAATGACATTGTGCACCAAACCAAGTTTTCCTGGTCCATTCACAAAGCAACATCGCATGCTCCACCGTTTCTTCCTCCTTTTGACAAATTGAACATATTGAGTTGTCCTGCAGCCTTCTTTTGTATAAATTAGAGTTTACTGGAATAATGTTTTGAGCTATCTTCCACAAAAATATCCTGATTTTCGACGGAACATTCATATTCCAAATTTTCTTCCAGAGTTTTCAGTTATCAATGCTTGTAGATGGATTCTCGCTCAAACCTTCCCATGTCTCCAATTTTGGCGCTTGATACCCTGTTTTTATGCTATAATTGCCACGTGTCACTCCCTAATTGCAATTGAAATCAAATCTTTCTCTCCAAAATTAAGGAATTCTCCCCTCCTCCATCTTCCTTTCTCTATCTCTCTCGTTCCTTCAACCACTCTATCTATTTTATATATCATTATTAATATTAATATCAATGACTAATTACTAATTTGACAATCAAAATATACAACATGACATTCTTTAATTGCATTAAAATTAAAATTAAAATATTAAAATTAAAATTGAAATATACCTATAGTATGTATCATATATTACTATCTAATTTAATAATCAAATGTGTCACGTGACACTCTCTTATTAAAATTGAGCGAAAATATTTTTTTTCAAAATTAATAAACTCTCTTCCTAAATTCTCTTATCTACCTCTCTCCATTTTTCTATTTCTCTCTACCATTTTTACTATATATAATTTATATTTTATATTAGTAATTTGACAAATCAAAATATGTCATCGGATATTTTTTTTACTATAACTAAAATAAAAATTTTTCTTCCAAAGTTAACAAACTCTCACTCTCATTTTTCATCTTTATCTTTCTCTCTCTTTTCTCTCATTCTCTATTTTTTCTACCTTTCTGTTCCACAGAAAACAAAATAATATAATTCAAATAAAAAATATTATTATTATATACATATTTTTTTTAGTCTTTTATTTAATTTTAAATTTTCACTGCTTATTTTTTTAATCTATATTTTTATTTTTTTTCTTTCAAATATTTATTACATATAATTTGGAGAGAATACTAATATTATAAGGGTAAAGTACTAAATTGGTCTCTTACGTTTTGGTGACATTCTGTTTTGGTCCTTAAGATTTAAAGTGTTCTATTTGAATTCCAAAAAGTTTCATTTAGCTTTAATTTAGTCCCACCGTGAGGTCAAAGTTAAATAATTAACGAAATGTCTTACATGACAGCAGTACAAGAATAAGGTCGATAATCTGGAAAACAAGTATAAGTTCCAAAGGCACAAAATCAACTATGAATGCATCAATACATTTATTTATCATTCTCCTTAGTTCTATAGAAAATATTTCATTTAAATTATAATAAAAATAATAAATAAATGTATTAATGCATCCACAGTTGATTTTGTGCCTCTGAAACTTGTACTTGTTCTCCAGATTATCGATTTTGTTCTTATACTACTGTCATTAGGACATTCTGTTAATTATTTAACTTTAATCTCACGGTGGGACTACATTGAAACTAAATAAAACTTTTTTTTTTATTCAAATAGGACACTTTAAACCTTAAAGACCAAAACAGGATTACGCCTAAATATGATGGACCAATTTAGTACTTTACCGAATGTTATAATTAAAAGTTAGAATTAAGATTCAATTGTTTTAAAAAAGTTAGTTTTGAGTTAATTTTATAACTATCCGTATAATTTTTTATACTAATATCTAATTATATTTATATATAGAGAGAGAGAAAATATATTATATTTAAATAATAAGTATAAAAATTAATGATTTCTATTTGTGCAATAGACTTAACACCTAATTAAATATAAAAGTATACACGTTAACTTGTTTTAAATTTTAGATAACGAATGTTAAAATTAATTATTAATAAAAAATGAGACTTTTTCATATAAAAATAATAACTAAAAATTTTATTATTTGATTTTTTATCTATAGATATATTGGTTTTTTTAGTCAGAGACTTTTGTCAGCCTATGATTTTTTTTGTAAAAATAATTTGATTTTATAAATCTTTTGTATCATACATAATCTATATTGTCAGAACAAAATGAACCATAATTTTAAAAAAAATATATTCCGTAATGTTATTACAGGTAAAAATACTAGTAATCTATATAATACTTGATAAATATTTTTGGAGTCCCCCAATCTTTTTGTTTTGCCTTGGGCGAGTTAAATTAAACAAGCCCATTGTAGCAACAATAATGCATCGGGACAAATCAATTTAAATTAATTTAGTGGTTATCTTACTAGTCCAACCAAAAAATGGATTAATCCACGATTTATTGAGCTAGTGAATACGTGAAAAACCAAAAAAATATTGCAATACAACAGAACCAATCAAATAATTAGCTCACTCATTTATTTAAGCCAATATCAAGTGTTCGAATCAACCCTTACATGATACATTCCTAAATGGAACTCAAGATTTGGACTGATAGCAGCTCCCAAACAGTTGAATTGGATACTTGATGAACACCAAGGTAATGCCTCAAATCTTATTGCCATTTTTCCTTGATTGACATTTTTCTCTATTTTGCTTATACAAATTCATTCAATTTTACAGTATATCATATTTTATTAGTTCAGCACATGCAATTTTTACCATCATTGCAATTCGTTGATATAATCTAGCTAAATAGGGAGTACTCATTATATTATATAATATGATATCCCACATGCAGATTGAGAACAATTACCCATAAAGTGTTCAAAGGCAGAGACATTTTACATCTACAACATCAGCGAGTATATACCGTTTCGAAAGAGAAAACAAATCCTCTAAGCCTAAACCAACCAAGATCACAACAAGCATAACGAAGCTGTCCTTAATCTTTTCCAGAGTTCATATGCAGGATATGTTCTAAGCACAAGGTGACAGGAAAAGAAAGAGAGCACTCCACAAACGTTTTGTGAATCCCTTCTAGAATCAGATGATACATTCTGCAATGAAAAACAAATGCGTAGAAGGAGAACATAAGTCAGGACTTAACAGGCCAAGATATATGAGACTCGAAGAAATTTAATAGAAGAGGCTGAAACATGAAGTAAAGAGAGTAATGACAATGGTTATGTCAGATATCTAATAAGTACTTGAATGAGCAAGAGGAATACTTTGTACAAGCGCATTGCCGGTGCAAGTGCAAACAGAACCATGAAGAGCAGACGATGATAAGTTGATAACTTAAAACACTATATTTCTTTTAACATCTAGAGACACAGCAGGAACAACAAAAGAAAGAATTAAAAATGTTGAAGTGCACACCTCATGAGACAGGATCAAGCAATGACTTGGCTCCAGCTAATCCTCTGTTCCAAACCAACTAACAATTAGGAGGCCAAATTTCAATTTTACAACCAGTGTACGTATACAAACAAAGGAAATATCAACAATCAATATATGGCACATTCACTAATAATAGAGGTTTCACATAACATAGTTCAATGAATCAACACTCATCCAAGCAATGCCTCAGTTTAATATAAGAATGCCAAGTGTTCACCAATGATCAGTAGTTGAATGAATAGAAACAAGAGCATATTGAGCCATTGCGTACATTTACTGTTTACATTCATTAAGAAAATGATAAAATCCTTTGGAAATACTTTCTAAGTGGCACCTTATGTGAATCAACATTGCAGCAACAAATCTAGCTAGTCAAGTATGTATATATAAATGGAGACTATGAAGCTAAATAAACATCAATGACCAGCTAAACAAAACATGTATACTTATTCGCAACTTAATATCTGATTTCAGAATTCAGAAACTGTGAAGTACAATAGAGGTTCAAGAAGAACCACAGCATTATACAGCATAATGGTCCTCATCAATAATAGTTGATGCCTGGCCAGCTGGCTCTAATGTTTACAATTATCACAAACCATGTGGAATGCAAATATGCAATATCAAGGCAACTTTGTCCCTAGGTCATAAGCCCATAACATCTAAATTAATATTTACATAAAACCATGTCTTATCTAATTTGGGATTAGCCAAAGTCTGTGTATGCACAACGCAGCACCACACTACATATTTGAAATTTGCAGCGGCAAGCATAGTAGATATGCTTTGGGGATCAAATACAATGACTAGTTTCTTCACATGCTGTAGAAAAAGATGCACAAATAGGGGCAGATTTAAAATCAACAACTCACAGATCTAACATTCAAAACCTTGGTTTTGATTCACCGTTGATATATATTAGTCATAAATAACATGATTGAGAGCAATGTAACACTGATTATTACATCATCTATCAATTAGGGGTTTGCTATCAAGCGCCCTAGAGACACTTATTAAGCTTTCCAATATGACAAATTCTTAGGGTTCTGAATGCATTGAATGCCTTCGGAGTTTCAGAAGTTTATTTCTTTCATAAAAACTTACCAATTTTGAAACCTTATCAAACTATCCTTAGAGCACTCATTAGAAAACTTATAACTAATCACAAAATCAACAATACTAATCTGTAGAATAATAGCAACCCTGCCTCAGAGCATTCCACTACTAAATTACCAGGATCAAAACCAAAAGCTAAATATAACACAGCATTAATCTCATGATTTACTGCTATCGAACCAACTATGTGTCCATATCCCAATCACAATCCATAACATCAGCGAAGAACAATATGTTTGATAGAGAAAAGGAAACATTTAAATCCTCAAGCACGGGCAATTATTTCTGCAATTCACAAAATCAACAACAAAAGTTGCTTCTTACTATAACTGCAATAAATTCCGTAACCAAATCCAAGAACAAAAGCACCCACAACTTAGTTTGGTTCATAGTTTAGGGCTGCAAACAAATAAACAATAACTGAATAACATGCTCTAAGCGGAAAGCAACTTCTTAGTTATGAGCTTATGATCAAACCATGACTTTGCAGATCATGTTGAAACTCAATATACACACTTCAAATCATTAGCATAAACTAAATAACAGGTTCAATCAGAAAAATCAATCAATTGCACAATTCACAAAAGCAAAATCAAAATAAAAATCAACAAGTCGTTGGGGAAAAAAATGAAACAAACGAACAAATTCAACACCTTTTTTATGTTCATGCGGAACCGGCTTGATCACCGCCTCGCCTTCCTTAACCACCGCGACTGCAGCAGGAGCACCGCCTCCAGCAGCAGCGCTACCAGCAACCTCAGCGTCCTTATCATCGGGATACCGTACAACCACAACGGGACAGACGCAGTGATGAACACAATAATCACTGACGCTGCCGAGCTTCCCGTCGCTGCCGCGTCTGACGGCGCCAAATCCCCTGCTTCCCATGATGACGGCGCTGAGCCCTAACCGCTCAACCTCGAGACACAGCCTCTCCTTCATGTCATGATCCTTCACAATGTGTATCTTGTAAGGAATCTGCGCCTCTCTAAGCGGTCGAGCCAGATCCGCCGCCTTCGACGCCGTGAACGCGTCGAAGTCGTCCTCCAGCTTCCGACGATTGTCTCCGCCGCCATGGTTAGCGGCAGCGACGGCCTCCTCCTCGGAGACGGGATCAGTGTTGATTGAGAGGTCGATGGAGCCCCAATCGGCGCCGAATAGGACGTTGGTAGGGCTGACGTGGAGGAGCACGACCGCGTCTCCAGGGCGGATGTAGTGGTGGACCGCCCAGCGAACGGCGTGGGCGCTCTCATCGGAGAGGTCGACTGCTACGCCGATCTTGCGGCGGGCGCCAGCAGTGGGCGTCGGGGTGGATGCGGCGACTGCGGCGGAAGGGTGGTGGATTTTGATTTCGGGGAGCTGAGGGTCAATATCGACATTTTGGTTGTGCTGCATTTTCTTTTTTTAATTTTTTTTCTTGAAAGTGTGGTAATGTTGTTTTTGAAGACGACTTTGGACTTTGGAGTAGTTTTGCTTAGTTCTTGCATTGAGAATATATGATATTAGGAGGAAATAGATCCTCTCCATTTTTTTTTGTCACTGGAGAGAATAAAGTGTAATCTCCCACTTTTAATTTTATGAGTGGAACCAACAATAAATGAGAGAGAGAATGTATTGAATGGTGAGATCTTCCACTGGATACCATCTAGTTTTTTTTTCACTGGAGAGGATCCACTCCCATATTATGATCTGAAGCATATCCATCTGTTGTCTGTGTATCTAATGACGGGGATTAATTGTGCCTTGGCATTTCCTCTATAGTCATGATTTCCCAAAACTATACAAGGAAAAAGAATGGTTAGTTACGTATTTTTTATTTAATTCTAATTTGAAAAGTTTGTTCATTAATTGTTAGATTTTGGGGAATGATTCTTGAAAGGCTGGATCATGCACTCCACTTAATCCATTGTCGCATAAGTTATCCCGTTGAGATCACAAAATAAATATCTAATTCCGGGTTAATACTCAAAATTGTATCCGAAAGACTACGCATTCTTTATTTTCATTTTTGAATTATTTTTTTAATAAAATTAGTCCTTAATAAATATTTTTAAATTATGTTTGTCCTTCTGTTAATTTCGTAACGCTGTTATTAAAAATCTGCTAACCTGAAACGTGAGTTGGTAATACGAGTAACACCTAGTATGGTGTATATATTGCTGACGAGATATGTTTTGGGTTATGCATCAATTTAGTCCTTAAGTCTCAAATAAATAAACTCTAATTCCCATATTCCCATTAACATGAATGCCTTGCTTGAGTGTTGTCACAGATCCAGCAACTGTTGAGGGAGAAGGAAGTCAATTTCCGCGCCATGATGGGGAGTGGAAGTGGAGGTCCCGGTGGTGGGTTGTTGTCGCACTCACATGGTAGCTATGCTTCGAGTTCGTCCATGCAAAGAAGAAGGGAAAACGATGAGAAAATCTGTTTCTACAGTTTAAAAACTTTGATTAAGAAATTTGAGACATCACAGAATTTAGATAGGTTGTTTCATACATATCCAAAATATTGGGTGAGTTTAATTTTGTATGAATGATAGCATCATCTTAGCTTTCACTCTTTATGTGGGATTAACAATTTTATTCAATGTTTTCAAAAAGGGAGCCACTACAATTTTTTTTAAATGAGTCGAGAAAAATGAACATGTAGCTGTTGCAGAAGGTCGAAAGGGAGTCCCAGAAATTGATGGAAAATTGGAGATTGATTATGAAGATTGGAAGGTTAAATTAGCATGGAGAATAGGTAGTTTAGAAGTAGAAGTCAAAGTACTCAAAATGTTAATGTGTTTCAAATTTACTGGTCTTATAATAGTCATCTTAGTAGGAGCTTTACTTTGCATGTCATATATGTACAAGTAGAAAACAGTGAATGTGATATGGTAGTTTGATTTAGGGTTCTGATTTTTTTGTTTCCAATTATCATGGCTAAACTATTGTAAACTAAAAGTAGAGCCTATAAATGGCAACTTGGATTTTGAGTACACATGTGAAGAAAATGTATTTATGCATTACTCACACTATCATATGTAAAAAAATAAATGGAAAATCAGAGACATAAAAAGATAATAAAGTTTCTAAAATAAAGGCCTTAAAAAACTGTAAGACTTGATAGTGTTTAACACCATGATATCTATATGTGCAAGTACGCTTTTCTAAATCAACAACCATTGTACTTAGTCAACCTTGAACTTCGTATAAGTCCTCATTTTGATCACCACTCCATTGTGGGGACCAATGCTGAGAAAATTTTGTCATTGCCTCAAGTTTGCTTTGTTGCACTAGAGGCAGAATTTCCTGGTAGTTTGTCAGTTTCTGCCTATTCTCGATCATGGTCTTCATTATCATCCTCCTAACTTCCTCTGCCAATGTGAGGATAGGCTTCGCCCTATCATGCTTTGTCCTTGCATTAAACGACTCATAAGCATTGTTACAAATAGTATCCATTTTTGGCCCCTCACGAAAGTGAGCTTTAGTCCATGCTTCCTTTGACCACTTATCCAAATAAGCCCATGTCCTTTCGTTTATCACATTGACTCTCTTTATGTTCCTATCAAAGTCACTTACAGTCTTTAATCTAGCACATTTTCACACCAAACTCCTTCAGTTGTATACTCCCCCATTGCTTTGAGAAATTCCTCTAGAGATGCCACACGTAAAATTGATGGTGAACTCTTAGCATTACTTCCTGTATGGCTGGACTAATCCCTGGAAAAACAAATTGCAGCGAAAAGATGTTGCATTAAAATAGTCCTCAAAAGATATTTCATTAAATCAAATATGTCCTTGCAAGATATTTCAGTATATCAAATTGGTCCTTTAAAATCTTTTCATGGATCAAATTGGTCTTTACCTTTTACATATCTGAGATAAAGGCCCATCCATTTTTCTTGTAGTCACCAAAGTTGTTGTGTAGCAGTTCAAGAAATCATTGCCAGTTGTCTCTGTTTTTGACATCCACAATTACATAAGCAATCACGAACACGTGATTGTTGGCATCTTGGCCACAAGCAGTCAGCAACTGTCCTCCATGCAAGGTCTTCAGAAAGACTCCGTCCAAGCCAATCAACGATCGACACCCGGCCTTGAATCCTTTCTTACACGTATCGAGACATACATAAAACCTTTGAAACTGTGGAGGACTTTCAGACATGGGAATGACACCAACTTGGACTGTTGAACCTGGGTTGGTGGTCCACAGTTGGTTAGCATAATCCCAGATAAGTGCATATTGTGCAACTTCATCTCCTCCCACTACTTTCTTTGCTGACTTTAAGGCCCTAGTAATACAGGTACTGTTTAGCTTAATGTTGCACTTTCTCACAAACTAGTCATAAACCTCTCTATGCTTCGTAGTTGCGTGCTTCCTAAGCTTAGGAACCAACTTACCTAAGGTCTACTCCTGTGTTGCAGCCCTGTTCTTTCTTTTCCTAGCACATGTGTGTTCAACTAATGTCTTAATCTGCCAAATCCCATTTTGCTTATTACATGCACAATACACAACCCAAGAACATTCCTTTATTTTGCATACAGCCCTGACTCTGATGTTTTCATTTTTAGTAAAAATGATATTTATACCCCCCATTGTATGGTGTAATCCCTAGTTGCATTCATAAAGTGGTGCTTCGACTTAAAAATCATGCTTACCTTAAGTTTGAAGTTTTCGAACTTTACCTTTTTATTGTATGGTGGATACAAAGTAGCTTCTTCTTCATCAGAGTCTAACACCTTATCCATATCTGCCGAGTGCTAGGAGTCATAGTCAGATTCACCTTCAATTTCAGTTTTCTCTTCCGAGTCTGTCAATCCAAGTACAATAAAGTTTAGTATTCCAATCAACATGTGTGATATAAAATAACGAGTAACATAAGAAAGACCAATCATGACTTACCAGAATCAGATGGCTCATCCTCTTCAATATCTTCATAACTAGAGTCATCGGTGTCAATAACCTTTTTAGCCCCTCTAGAAGAAGCTGGTCTATGCTTCTCTCTGAAATCAGTTTTTCTTGGTCCTCTACTATTGAAGTCATCACTGCCAATGTCAGTGTCACTGAGATCTTCTAAGATTTTAGTGGTCCTCAGTACTCTCATATGAGTCATGAGAGTCACTATTATTTTGAATTGGGGGTGGCTTAACAGCTCGACCAGGCCTTGTGAATTGCAGAGGTTCTTTGTTCTTATTTTGAGCATGTGACTTCTTTGGAGGTTGATGGCCACTTCTTGGTTTAATAGCAGGTTTCAAAGGATCAATGCAAGGTTTGGTAGGTTGGGAAAAACTTTTTGTTGGAACTTGAGCTGAGATTTGGGCTTTTGTATGGGCTGAGAACTGCACTTTTTGGTGGGCTGAGAATTGGGCTTGTCAATGGGCTTCTTTGTGGGCTGGGAGGACCTTGTATTAGGCTGTACATAGTCTATTTTCTTGGGATGAGGATTGGGTCCAGCAAAGGTAGGACTGGCTTTGGCGATATTTTTGGAAGGGGAATGAAGGGGGTTAGTCTTCGATGGTTGTGAGTGGCTTTTTGTAGGCTGGGATGTATTTTTAGTAGCTTGCATTACAGGTTGTGTGCTAGGCAGCTTCAACAAAGAGGCATTCTTTGGCATAATCACTTCATCATCCTCACTCATGCATTCCACCACGTGTGGCTCTGAAACTCCATGTTCAAAGAATATGTTCATGACGTTGTGATTTTCTTCTACAAGTCTTACACATTTTAAGTAGATCTTTATCAGTTTCTAATTTTATCAGCCCACCCTCAAGCGACAGCCAAAGAACTTTCCACAAATACATGTTCCCCCAGCATATTCCAGTTATTTATAGTATCCTTTAACAAAAAACACATCAAGAGTATCCCATCAACCCCCAACAAGACTTCTGTATTATCTGGTTCGTAGATTTTACTTTCTTTCTCATAATTTTTAAAATTTTCACCATGATGAAATATGAATGTAATCAGAGGACCGTCCATCTACATAATAGCAAACAACAATATTAAGAAAAAAAAGTTAATGTAGCAAGCCATCTAAGACTATCAATACCTCCAAACCCTATCAAAAATTAACACAGAACATGCATAACACTAACTCATCACTAACACAATAACTAAACCAATAACTATTACTTCATTAACACAAACAACAAGTATTATTTTTCGAAGCCACAAAAACAGAATCTTGCCATTGTTACCCATATAACCGATCATAAACTAAACCCTTGGAATGAAACCCTAAATCCTATGCACTAACAGATTCTTCACCATGACTCAATCATATGGAAAAACTAAGGGTATACATAGTGTTATTAATTTTTTTTTTCAAGATACAAAATTTTTACCTCTCATGTAGAACGCAGAAACAACGCTGTGTCGTTGCCTTCAAGATTTCCACCAAGCTCCAGAACTGACGCACAAACAATGCTCCACAACTACTCTAATGGTTGCGGACGACGACGTGGTCTTCTTCATCTTCGTGATGGTAGTTTATGGGTCAAAGAAACAGAGAGTCACGGTGAGAGTGAAGAAGAACAAATGAGGACTTGTTCAGGAGACAAAGTGCAAAACGTTACACTCTCTACTCTCAAAACGGTGGTGTTTCACAACTTGGATACTCTTAAAGTGCAAAATGACGTTGTTTGGTAGGATGGGCTGCCAGCTCACGTTCCAAGTCAGCAGATTTTTAACAGCAGCATCACGAGGTTAACGGAAGGACGAACGTAATTTAAAAATATTCATTCAGGGACTAATTTGATTAAAAAAATAATTCGAAGATAAAAATAAAAAATACGTGATCTTTCAGTGACGATTTTGAGTATTAACCCATCTAATTTCTCTCCAATTACGTCTTTCCATATAATTTTTGAAATGGCTTCTAAAATTGCATCACCTTCTCAAATTACTTTCTAAAATTTTAATTTATTTAATTCGGTCTCTAAATTTGCGCATTAACATTAACTATTAATGTCACATGTCAAGATAATTATTCGATCATATGTAATAGGATAATGACATGTGATACATAACATGTCAATGCAAAAGATAATGCTATATAACTATGTTTGTTTGTTAAAGTATGCACACTAATTGTTAGACACAGTAACGTTCATTGTAAATTTGCTGAAACACATATTTAGATGGATATAGTAGTATAGAGATACACACAAAATACATGTATCTAATATTCTTTTTTAAAATTGAGACATGGAAATATAATACATGAGACACAAAATTTGATATTTTTATTCCTAATTATTTTTGAAATTACTAATTTTATCTTCATATCTTCTTTTCACTTTTTATTTTCTCTCCTCCCTTCCTTTTAATGAAAATAAAATTGACATTTAATTTATATATGTGTATCTGATACATTATTATTAAATACATTATAAAATTTGTGTATCTTTATGTCTATGTATCTTTGTGTATGTATTTATATGTCTTAAAAGACACTAACCAAACACCGTCTAAAACAACACAATTTATCTACATGCCATGCTAGTGCCACGTGCTGTAAGCATGTCACTTGTATGTCATCATTATAAATAACTCAAATCAGTCGCTGAATTTTATAAGGCGGCTGATTACTCCTCGAACCAATCTTTTTTTTTATAAATTTAAAATTCTTAATATTTTAAAATTTATTATTTTTGCCTATTGTTCACGAATTGCTTAAATGTAAATTTTTTTATAAATATTTGTATGTCTTAAATTTTAATCGTACAATTTTTTTATAATAATTTAATATTAATAAATTTGTGAATATATAATTATGTTTTTCAATAAAGAGAAATCATATGCCAATGTCCCTCAGTAGTTCCTCCTCAAAATCAAAACTTCATAATAAAATTTTACATCACCTGATATGCAGGACATATGATCAACTTTTAAAATTTCCATTTCCAGTTTTATAGGGTGAAAATGACTCATAAATTCAATATAAAATTTCTTCCAAACTAGACCTTTGTAATTCATAATGAGTATCTGTGCCGCTGTATTAGCATGCATGAGTCTGTTCTGTTTGGCGTTCCAATAATTAGATTGTATCCATGCCATTTCTTTAAATGAAATTCGCATACTATTGCACACAAACCTGATTAATAATTGGCAGGGAAAAAAATTAAAAAGAAAAAAACCTGACCACTACATTTACAGAATTATACATTTTCCTTGATCAACATTTTTACCTCATGCTTATACAAATTCATTAAATTTACAGTATATCACATTTCATCTCACATTTTATTACTAGTTAAGCATATGCAATTTTTACCATCATTGCAATTCGTTGATATAATCTAGCTAAATAGGGAGTGCTCATTATATGATATAATATGATATCCCACATACAGAATGAGAACAATTACCCCATAAACTGTCCAAAGGCAGAGACATTTTACATCTACAACATCAGAAAGTATATACCGTTTCGGAAGAGAAAACAAAACCTCTAAGAGCCTAAACGAACCAAGATCACAACAAGCACAACAATCCTTAATCTTTTCTCAGGAAATGCTCTAAGCACAAGGTGGCAGGAAAAGTAAGAGAGCACTCCACAAATGTTTTGTGAACCTTCTAGAATCAGGTGATACATTCTGCAATGAAACAAATGCGAAAACAGGGAACATAGTCAGGACTTAAAAGGCCAAGATATATGAGACTCAAAAGAAATTTAATAGAAGAGGCTGAAACATGAAGTAAGGAGGGTAATGAAAATGGTTATGTGACTTATGTCTAACACATATAATAAGTGCTTGAATGAGCAAGAGGAATACTTTGAACATGCACATTACTGGCGCAAACAGAACTGTGAAGAGCAGAAGCTGATAAGTGAATAACTTAAAAAACTACGTTTCTTTTATTACGCAGCAGGAACAACAAAAGAAAGAACTTAAAAAGTTTAAGTGCACACCTCAAGAGACAGGATCAAGCAATGTCTTGGCACCAGCTAATCCTCTGCTCCAAAGCAACCAACAGTTAGGAGGACAAATTTCAATTTCGCAATCAGTGTATGTATACAAACAGAGGAATATATATATATATATATAGCACATTCACTAATAACAGATGTTTTACATTACACGGTTCAATGACTCAACACTCATCGAAGTAATGCATCAGTTACATATAACAATGGCTAGTGTTCACCAATGATCAGTAGTTGAATTAATAGAAACAAGAGCATATTGATCCATGCAGTAAACTTTTCTCCTTTTTTTCGGTTTTTAAGAGAGGGGGGGGGGGGGGTGTTCACTATTTACATTCATTAAGAAAATCCTTCGGAAATACTCTCCACGTGGCACCTAATGTGTGAACAACAAGTACAACATTGCAGCAACAAATCTAACTAGCCAACAATGTATATGTAAATGTAGCCCATGAAGCTACATAAACATCAATGAGCACAGCATTATACACCATAACGGTCCTCATCAATAATAGCTGATGCCTGGCCATAATGTTTACAATTATCACAAACCATGTGGAATGCAAATATGCAATGCAAATGCACCTTTTCCCTAGGTCCAAATCCCCTAACATCTATATTAATATTTACATAAAACCATGTTTTCTCTAATTCGGGATTAACCAAAGTCCTCGGGAATGCACAATGCAGCACCACACCACATAATTTGAAATTTGCAGGGGTAAGCATAGTAGGTATGTTTTGGAGATCAAGTACAAAGACTAGTTTCTTACTTTCTTCACATGCTTTAGAGAAAGATTGCACAGATAGTAGTAGGCAGATTCAAAATCAATAACTCAGAGAGCTAACAATCAACACCTTGGTTTTGACACACCGTCGATATATATTAAACTTACCAATTTTGAAACCTTAACAAACAATTCTTAGAGGACTCATTAGAAAACTTATAACTAATCACAAAATCAACAATATTAATCGGTACAACAATGGCAACCCTGCTTCAGAGCATTCCACTACTAAATTACCAGGATCGAAACCAAAACCAAAACCTAAATATAACACAGCATTACTCTCATGATTCACAGCTATCAAGCCAACTATGTATCCATATCCCAATCCCAATCCGTAACATCAGTGAAGAACAATATGTTACATACAGAAAAGGGGAACACTTAAATACTCAAGCACGGGAAATTATTTCTTCAATTCACAAAATCAACAACAAAAGTTGCCCCTTACTATAACTGCAACAAATTCCATAACCAAATCTAAGAACAAAAACACCCACAACTTAGGGTTAGTTTGGTTCATAGTTTAAGTTTGCAAACAAATAAACGATAACTGAATAACATGCTCTAAGCTGAAAGCAACTTCATAGTTATGAGCTTATGATCGAACCATGACTTTGAAGATCATGCTGAAACTCAATATGCGCACTTCAAATCATTAGCATAAACTAAATAAAAGGTTCAATCAGAAAAATCAGTCAATTGCAAAATTGGCAAAAGCAAAATCAAAATCAACAACTCGAAAAAATAAGAAACAAACGAACAAATTCAAAACCTTTTTTATGTTCATGCGGAACCGGCTTGATCACCGCCTCGCCATCCTCGCCTTCCTTAACCGCCACAACCGCAGCAGGAGCACCGCTTCCAGCAGCAGCGTTACCAGCAACCTCAGCGTCTTTATCGTCAGGATACCGCACAACGACGACAGGACAGACGCAGTGATGAACACAGTAATCACTGACGCTGCCAAGCTTGCCATCGCTGCCGCGCCTGACGGCGCCAAATCCCCTGCTTCCCATGATGACGGCGCTGAGCCCTAACCGCTCAACCTCGAGACACAGCCTCTCCTTCATGTCATGATCCTTCACAATGTGGATCTTGTAAGGAATCTGAGCCTCCCTAAGCGGCCGAGCCAGATCCGCTGCCTTCGACGCCGTGAACGCGTCGAAGTCGTCCTCAAGCTTCCGGCGATTGTCTCCGCTTCCTTGGTTAGCGGCAGCGACGGCCTCCTCCTCGGAGACAGGATCAGTGTTGATGGAGAGGTCGATGGAGCCCCAATCGGCGCCGAATAGGACGTTGGTAGGGCTGACGTGGAGGAGCACGACGGCGTCTCCAGGGCGGATGTAGTGGTGGACCGCCCAGCGGACGGCGTAGGCGCTCTCATCGGAGAGGTCGACGGCTACACCGATCTTGCGGCGGGCGCCGGCAGTGGGCGTCGGGGTGGATGCGGCGGATGCGGCGGAGGGGTGGTGGATTTTGATTTCGGGGAGCTGATGGTCAATATCGACATTTTGGTTGTGCTGCATTTTCTTTGTTTCTTTAATCTTCTGAAAGAATCTGGAGTAGTTTTGCTTAGTTTAGCTTATGCGTGAGAGTTTAAGACTGAAATAGTGAATATGCTTTGCTTTTCATTCTTGAGTTGATGATGCTGCTGCCACATTCTTGTGCTTTTTTCATGTGAATATATTTAAAATAATAGATTTTTCTTTTTTTTATCAATATTGCTATAATATTTTTTAAAAATTAAAAATATTTTTTAATATTTTATATTTTTAATTTTATAAAATTACAAGAATAAAAATAAAAACAATGTAATAAGTTTTTTTTTGTTGTTGCCCACGGTCCATTTAAGGGTTTGTCGCTGGCCAATGAGTTGCTGCATGCACAAGGTGGGATTCGAACCCCCAAAGAGCAGATTTATCAAAGTTGGTGTGGTGGGCTCGGGTTCAATGGACCTACACTTGTGCAAGGCCCACAAATTCGGTGGATAAGGTTTAAAGTGGAGGTATTAGGTGGCCCAATTTTATGTTACTTGTCTCACTCTGACCCATTGTCTTTTCGGCTCGAAACAGTGGGCGAGAGATCATGTAAAAGTTTTTGGAGAAATGCTTTTTTTTTATAGTGCCTGTTTTATAATAAAAACTGAGTATATTCGTACAATTCAAATATTTGAAAAGTGTCTAGTTATGAAACAAAAAGTGGTCGATTCTATTTCTAGGGTAGTTCAGAATTAACTGGGGACCAAATTGGAGAGGTAGTCAGAAAGTATTTGATGGTTTTCTGGGTCTGAATCGTTTGTTGTGGTTGGGTGCAAGGGGGAAAGTACTTGCCAAATTTTGGAACATGAAAAAGGATGGTCCATACTCCATACCCATTACTAAGAATATATTACACGATGCTTATTATTTTTTATTCACATTGCACCCGTCATTATTATCCACCACGCTTTATTTACACTAAAAATTAATTATTAATAAATCGGTTACTTTTATAAAATATATATTAAAAATAATTTAAATAATACATGATAATTGATTTAGTAACTTTTATTTTGTACATGTAGCATTTTTGGATCACTATATTCCACTTTATTTCTTCTTTATAATCTTCTGGTGATTTAACATATATCTCAGCCGAAGGAGAGTCAAATATAAATAGTATAGCAATATTATAGTGATCTATAAATTAAAGTCTCCATTTTTTTTATTCGTAACCATTAACTGTCTGATGGAAACTATGTGCCGATCATATATGATAATGATCGGAGTATAACTCAGTTTTCTTATTGTGAATTTTTCAACATCATTATTTTTATACTTTGCTAAAATATATTGATTCAACCATTGGTCCAATTTTTACTGTTTCTAATGATTTCCCCTTTATATTATCTATAAGGATAAAATTTCCGGTTAGAACTTATTATAGTTATAGGTGTATAGATAAAATTGCCGTTTCACATAAATAAAGCCCCACAAATAAAAATAAAAATATGTTGCTAGCAATAAGAGTTACATTCGGGATAGGATAAAATTTAGAAAATCCAAATTTTTGATGGTGTGAGAATATTTGGATCATTAAATGGTTCAATAATAAAATATATATTTTTTAATTTTTTAATAATTATTAAATAATTTTTATTTAATTTTAATTATAATTTAATTTTATATATTATTTAATTATTAAATTTATTTTTTATTTTATAAATTATTATTTCATTATTCATTTATGTTTATTAATAATTAGAAATAAAAAGTCAAAAACAATAATAAAATAGATCTTTAATTAATCATGATCTTCATAAATATTTTAGCAATGCGAATCAACGACTATTTAAATTAAATAACAACTATTTAATGATTATTAAAAATTTTAAAAAAATGTTTTGTTATTGACCATTGCAAACCAACGGCTATTTAAATTAAATAACAACTATTTAATAATTATTAAAAAATTTAAAAAAATATGTTTTATTATTAGACCATTTAATAGTCCAAATGTTATGTACTCGAATTCAATGCCTACTAAGTATATTAATTCTCCCACCAATATATAGTTAGTTGGAATGATACATGTTCTTTTTTCTTAACTAGTAGTAATTCTAAATTTGAGTTATGAGTATATTTCTAATAAATAGATACTTTTGGTTCTCTATTAAATGAAATATATATATATATAACCTTACTGCATATATATAAAAATTAATTATTAAAAATATATATTAAAAATAAATTAAATAACACTTATATACAAATATAAAATGAAACTTTTAGTGGCTGATTTTTTGTTTTTTCGCTATATATGTATACTTTTGGAGAACTCATGGTCATAGATACCCTTACCTAGCATTTTGAGACACTCACATCATGCCATGCTTATATTCTCCTTTCTTTATTTTCTCTCATCTAAATGCTGCATATGCAATATTGCA